>NC_053389.1:257023864-257107963 GCF_905171765.1 Bufo bufo
CCCCCACTGATCCTTATGGTCTCTCATTTAATATAAGGGCTCATGCACACTACTGTACAGTCAGGTCCATAAATATTGGGACATTGACACAATTCTAACATTTTTGGCTCTATACACCACCACATTGGATTTGAAATGAAACGAACAAGATCTGCTTTAACTACAGACTGTCAGCTTTAATTTGAGGGTATTTACATCCAAATCAGGTGAACGGTGTAGGAATTACAACAGTTTGCATATGTGCCTCCCACTTGTTAAGGAACCAAAAGTAATGGGACAATTGGCTTCTCAGCTGTTCAATGACCAGGTGTGTGTTATTCCCTCATTATCCCAATTACAATGAGCAGATAAAAGGTCCAGAGTTCATTTCAAGTGTGCTATTTGCATTTGGAATCTGTTGCTGTCAACTCTCAAGATGAGATCCAAAGAGCTGTCACTATCAGTGAAGCAAGCCATCATTAGGCTGAAAAAACAAAACAAACCCATCAGAGAGATAGCAAAAACATTAGGCGTGGCTAAAATAACTGTTTGGAACCTTCTTAAAAAGAAGGAACGCACCAGTGAGCTCAACAACACCAAAAGACCCAGAAGACAACGGAAAACAAGTGTGGTGGATCACCGAAGAATTCTTTCCCTGGTGAAGAAAACACCCTTCATAACATTTGGCCAGTTCAAGAACACTCTCCACGACGTAGGTGTATGTGTGTCAAAGTCAACAATCAAGAGAAGACTTCACCAGAGAGTGAATACAAGGGGTTCACCACAAGATGTAAACCATTGGTGAGCCTCAAAAACAGGAAGGCCAGATTAGAGTTTGCCAAATGACTCTAAAAAAGCCTTCACAGTTCTGGAACAACATCCTATGGACAGATGAGACCAAGATCAACTTGTACCAGAGTGATGGGAAGAGAAGAGTATGGAGAAGGAAATGAAGTGCTCATGATCCTAAGCATACCACCTCATCAGTGAAGCATGATGGTGGTAGTGTCATGGCGTGGGCATGTATGGCTGCCAATGGAACTAGTTCTCTTGTATTTATTGATGATGTGACTGCTGACAAAAACAGCAGGATGAATTCTGAAGTGTTTCGGGCAATATTATCTGCTCATATTCAGCAAAATGCTTCAGAACTCATTGGACGGCGCTTCACAGTGCTTCACAGTGCAGATGGACAATGACACAAAGCATACTGCAAAAGCAACCAAAGAGTTTTTTACAAGAAATAAGTGGAATGTTATGCAATGGCCAAGTCAATCACCTGACCTGAATCCGATTGAGCATGCATTTCACTTGCTGAAGACAAAACTGAATGCCCCAAAAACAAGCAGGAACTGAAGACAGTTGCAGTAGAGGCCTGGCAGAGCATCACCAGGGATGAAACCCAGCGTCTGGTGATGTCTATGCGTTCCAGACTTCAGGCTGTAATTGACTGCAAAGGATTTGCAACCAAGTATTAAAAAGTGAAGGTTTGATTTATGATTATTATTCTGTCCCATTACTTTTGGTTCCTTAACAAGTGGGAGGCACATATGCAAACTGTTGTAATTCCTACATAGTTCACCTGATTTGGATGTAAATACCCTCAAATTAAAGCTGACAGTCTTCAGTAAAAGCACATCTTGTTCATTTCATTTCAAATCCATTGTGGTGGTGTATAGAGCCAAAAATGTTAGAATTGTGTCGATGTCCCAATATTTATGGACCTGACTGTATGTACTTTGCGGTCCGCAAAAAACAGATCTGCAAAAAATACGGATGACGTTCATGTGCATTACGTATTTTGCGGAACGGAATAGCTGGCCCCTAATAGAACAGCACTATCATTGTCTGTGATGCGGACAATAATAGGACATGCGGAAAAGGAATGCGCGCGGAGTAACTTCTGTTTTTCTTGCGTACCCATTTAAATGGATTGTTCCGCATACTTTCCCCCCAAAAAAATTAAAAGGACACGGAAAAAAAATATAGTTGTGTGCATGAACCCTTAAAGAGGACCTTTCACTAGATAAAAAAATCTAAACTAAGCATACAGACATGGAGAGCGGCGCCCAGGGATCCCCCTGCACTTACTATTATCCCTGGGCGCCGCTCCGTTCGCCCGGTATAGCCTCCGACCGGTATCTTCACATGTTAGGCTCCACCCAGTGGAACCTGCCGGCGTATCTTTCTCCCATGCTGTAGCGCTGGCCAATCGCTGCGCTCAGCTCATAGCCTGAGAGAAAAAAAAAACTCTCAGGCTATGAGCTGAGACTTGCTGCGATTGGCCAACGCTACAGCATGGGAGAAGGAGACGCCGGCAGGTTCCACTGGGTGGAGCTAAACATGTGAAGATACCGGAGCCTATACCGGGAGAACGGAGCGGCGCCCAGGGATAACAGTAAGTGCAGGGAGATCCCTGGGCGCCGCTCTACATGTCTGTATAGTTAGTTTAGATTTTTTAATCTAATGAAAGGTCCTCTTTAATCTTTAATACAAAAATCCTAGACAACCCCTGTTAGTCATCTGACCGTGTGCCTTGCCAGTATTTTATATCTCTTATATATATAAAAATTAGTTTCTGTCTGTCTGTCTGTTCTTTATGCGTGACCAAACGACTGAACCGATCTTCACCAAATTTGGCACACAGGTACTGTACATCAGGTGTCCGGAACGGTTTTAGACCGGGTCTCTGCTCTCTAGGACGTACCGATCCTGAGATATTCCCAAAAAATGACCTGCATTAGCCAATACAAGCCTGCAAGTACTGTATTTCTCTTCAAATCCCAACTGCCATACACACAGTTTTACTCCAGGTTTCCATAACAACCCAGCCATTTTTCTTCACTGCTGTAGGTCAGCTTTAGTCTGGGGCTACAGGTCACTGTTAAAGCGGCGGGCACTGTGGAGGTCACTGTTAAAAAGGCGGGCACTGTGGAGGTCACTGTTAAAGGAGCAGGCACTTTGGAGGTCACTGTTAAAGGGGCGGGCACTGTGGAGGTCATTGTTAGAGAGGCAGGCACTGTGGAGGTCGCTGTTAAAGGGGCGAGCACTGTGGAGGTCACTGTTATAGGGGCAGGCACTGTGGAGGTCACTGTTAAGGCAGCGGGGTACTGTGGAGGTCACTGTTAAAGAAGCAGGCACTGTGGAGGCCACTGTTAAAGAGACGGGCACTGTGGATGTTACTGTTAAAGGGGCGGACATTGTGGAGGTCACTGTTAAGGGGACAGGGGCCACTATTAAAGGGGCAACTGCTGTGGAGGTCACTATTAAGGCAGCAGGGTACTGTGAGGTCACTGTTAAGGCAGTGGGGTACTGTGGAGGTCAGTGTTAAGGGGGCAGGCCCCTGAGGAGGTCACTGTCAAGGGAGTAGGGTGCTGTGAAGGTCAAAGTTAAGGGGATGGGCTGCTGTGGAGGTCCTATTTTAAAGTGGCAGGGCACTGTGGGGGGGTCGGTGTTAAGGGGTGAGGAACTGTGGACTTCACTGTTAAAGGAGAGGGGTGCTGTAGAGGTCACTGTTATGGTGGATACTGTCGATATCTTTTAACGACACAGAAACATTAAATGAATGAATAAAGTAAGCTTTCCTATACAATAGAAGTCTCATATTTATAAATTTTTTAGTAACTGGTCATGCAGCTCTATAGTGTAGTGGTTAACATTCTGGGCTGTAATGTAGAAGGTTGTGAGTTTGAATCCTTTCAGAAATCGAGGCTATATATATATATATTTTTTTATAGAATTACATAAAAATATATATATATATATATATATATATATATATATACACTGCTCAAAAAAATAAAGGGAACACAAAAATAACACATCCTAGATCTGAATTAATTAAATATTCTTCTGAAATACTTTGTTCTTTACATAGTTGAATGTGCTGACAACAAAATCACACAAAAATAAAAAAATGGAAATCAAATTTTTCAACCCATGGAGGTCTGGATTTGGAGTCACCCTCAAAATTAAAGTGGAAAAACACACTACAGGCTGATCCAACTTTGATGTAATGTCCTTAAAACAAGTCAAAATGAGGCTCAGTAGTGTGTGTGGCCTCCACGTGCCTGTATGACCTCCCTACAACGCCTGTGCATGCTCCTGATGAGGTGGCGGACGGTCTCCTGAGGGATCTCTTCCCAGACCTGGACTAAAGCATCTGCCAACTCCTGGACAGTCTGTGGTGCATAGAGCGAGACATGATGTCCCAGATGTGCTCAATTGGATTCAGGTCTGGGGAACGGGCGGGCCAGTCCAAAGCATCAATGCCTTCGTCTTGCAGGAACTGCTGACACACTCCAGCCACATGAAGTCTAGCATTGTCTTGCATTAGGAGGAACCCAGGGCCAACCGCACCAGCATATGGTCTCACAAGGGGTCTGAGGATCTCATCTCGGTACCTAATGGCAGCCAGGCTACCTCTGGCGAGCACATGGAGGGCTGTGTGGCCCTCCAAAGAAATGCCACCCCACACCATTACTGACCCAATGCCAAACCGGTCATGCTGGAGGATGTTGCAGGCAGCAGAACGTTCTCCATGGCATCTCAAGACTCTGTCACGTCTGTCACATGTGCTCAGTGTGAACCTGCTTTCATCTGTGAAGAGCACAGGGCGACAGGGGCGAATTTGCCAATATTGGTGTTCTCTGGCAAATGCCAAACGTCCTGCACGGTGTTGGGCTGTAAGCACAACCCCCACCTGTGGACGTCGGGCCCTCATATCACCCTCATGGAGTCTGTTTCTGACCGTTTGAGCAGACACATGCACATCTGTGGCCTGCTGGAGGTCATTTTGCAGGGCTCCGGCAGTGCTCCTCCTGTTCCTCCTTGCACAAAGGGGGAGGTAGCGGTCCTGCTGCTGGGTTGTTGCCCTCCTACGGCCTCCTCCACGTCTCCTGATGTACTGGCCTGTCTCCTGGTAGCGCCTCCATTCTCTGGACACTACGCTGACAGACACAGCAAACCTTCTTGCCACAGCTCGCATTGATGTGCCATCCTGGATAAGCTGCATTACCTGAGCCACTTGTGTGGGTTGTAGACTCCGTCTCATGCTACCACTAGAGTGAAAGCACCGCCAGCATTCAAAAGTGACCAAAACATCAGCCAGGAAGCATAGGAACTGAGAAGTGATCTGTGGTCACCACCTGCAGAACCACTCCTTTATTGGGGGTGTCTTGCTAATTGCCATAATTTCCACCTGTTGTCTATCCCATTTGCACAACAGCATGTGAAATTGATTGTCACTCAGTGTTGCTTCCTAAGTGGACAGTTTGATTTCACAGAAGTGTGATTGACTTGGAGTTGCATTGTGGTGTTTAAGTGTTCCCTTTATTTTTTTGAGCAGTGTATATATATATATATATATATATATATATATATATATATAAATTTAACTTAGCCTCTATTTCTGAAAAGTTTATGACAGGATTCAAACTCACAACCTTCTACATTACAGCCCAGAATGTTAACCACTACACTACAGAGCTGCATGGCCAGGTACTTAAAAAAAAATAAAAAAAATATATCAAACTTCTGCTGTATAGGAATACTTACTACTAGTAATCTTATATAATGAACACTCGGATTATAAACCCCTGCTGCAGGAAGATTTATTAATTAACATGAAGAAAGTATATACATTCTCACAAAATTGTGATCTATATTGATTGCACGGGGATCCTAAAGTTTCTCTTTTCTGGGACATGGTCAAAATATTGTTTCTCCCCACTTGGAGGGAAAAAAAGTACAGGAAGGAAAAGGCCGTACTCCGCTGAGATTCATTTTAACTTGCTTGCAGGACGTGGCCAGCTCAACTGGCTTCATTTTCCAGTATCCTTAAAGGACCTAGCATATTTCCCCCCCACCCTCCCACCTCTTTATTTCTTGGCAACCATCTCAGAGCTGCAAGTTCAGCCAAAATCGACAATAAAACAGTTAGGAGGCAAGAGGCCAAAATGCGAAAGCATCACTGTACAGTATCCATATAGCCCTCCCCAACACTCGATTTGCAGAGGAAGATGTTAGAAAGAAAGAATAGAAAAAATTATATTTGTCCCAGCTTGAACTTTGTTTTTAGACGGCTTTTCAGAGATTGTTGGACTGTTTGGGCAGATATTTTGGGCTCCTTCTATGCAATGGAAAAAATCTTTGAAGCATTAAAGCAATCATCTGTGCATTAACAGTTACAGCGAAAGAGGGACGCTTCCTGCAAGCAGTGTTTGCACATTCTTGTGTTAGATTTTTTTTATTAAAGCCTCCTTTTTTTTAAAACGATGCAACTCTTGATCATGGCTTTTTGTGGTATTGCAGCTCACTCCTATTCAAGTGAATGGAATGCAATACCAGACATTGTCTACAGACAATAGTGGCACTGTTTCTGGAAGAAACCAGCCATGTTCTTCTAATTTAAAAAGCATTGTTCAACTCTGTCAAAGAGCACTTTGGGGCCTCAATATTTTTGCAATGCGTATGTTAGAAATGTATGCATGTTTCTCAAGCAACCCTTAAAATTTCCACAGTATAGGA
Organism: Bufo bufo; assembly: GCF_905171765.1. Lineage (NCBI taxonomy): Eukaryota > Metazoa > Chordata > Amphibia > Anura > Bufonidae > Bufo > Bufo bufo. Next base: position 257,030,372 of record NC_053389.1, read on the forward strand.
ATCACACTTTATGGGATTGATGGAGATAGACTGACTACAAACTTTTTTAGTTTGAATGGAATGCCAGCATGCATGCTCAACCACTGCTCTATTCAAATAGGTTGTGTCACGGGTAATGGGGAGGGGATAACACCAGATAACACACAGAAGGAATAGATTGGAGTCTAGGCCTCAAAGCTAAGGGAGAGGGATGGTGACCTCCTAGGAATCCCTAGACCGCTCCCTGTCTCCTGCCAGTATGAGTAGACCCTGAAGGTGGAAATACTCACACCAGAACTTAAGCCCTGGAAACTCTGGAAGGCCCTAGGAGTGGTGGCAGGGAATTAGACTACTGGTTCCTCCCCAGACGAAGGAACCAGCTTCTCCCTGAGGCCTAGACAACAACACACCCAAGCTAACAACAAAATGCTAAACAAAATGCACTTAGCTTAGAGAAGAATGGAGGAGCAGGAGAGCCAAAGGAACAACACACCAGCTCAACCAACTCCAGCAGGAAATATCAACCGCATAGTAAGCAGTGTGATTCAGAAATAAATAGAGCCTCAGTATTGACCACAAGCTACACCTGACAAGAGGTGTGGTAATTACCAAGCAACAACACTGCAAGATGAAAACAGAGATACTGTCAGATACCCTCACGTTCTGCCAGTCTCTCAGATCTTCTCACCTCTGTAATGGGAGGAACCGTGATAGGTTGTTGCTGTGGATTTCAGCAGCAAGACCACCAGTGATCAGATTCTTCCCCCATCCTGTGATTATTTGATAAAGTGATGTTTGTGGGAAAACTCATGTTTAAAGAAGTACTTTCACAAAAAGATTTATTCTCTGGGCTGTTAAGTACATGACAAGGGCGTAACTTGAAAAGTCTCAGCCCCACAGCAAATTTTTTAATCCTCCCCCTGAAGCAACTTTCTGGAACCCCCCTCAAATGGCTAGTCAAGACCTCTCACATTTTCCCAAAACCCCGCACAACACAGCAGTTATACCCCCTTAGTCCATCCTCACAGTAGTGCTCCCTTAATGCCCCCACACAGTAGTGCTCTCCCTTAATGCTCCCACACAGTAGTACCCCCCTAATATAAGTGAAGGCTTCCAGTGGTGTAAATAAAATAGAAATCAGTAATTCTCACCTAGCTCCGTTCCCCCGATGAACACAGCAGATCCCGCTCTCCCTAGAAGGCTCCATGCACTGAGTACTGTACTTGCACCTGCTGGGATGAATAGACGAGGACAGACCAGGGGATACTCTTTGGCCCATGTGCTCCTCTACTCATCCCAGAAGGCAATATCATTGCATTGCACCTGTTGGAGAGAGCCCGGGGAATGAGGCCTGGGCCATAATGGAGGACAGACATATATTATGGCTTGGGCCACTCCTGGGCACACGCACTGCAATCATTATTACTGTGTGTGTAAGAATTGGCAGTAAAGTGACCACTGTCATAACCCAAAAAGGAGCACATTAAATGCCCAAAAGGAGGACATCACATACATGGGAAAGTGGGTGGGGATACTGCAACAAACAGAGTGGAAGTCTTAATCTATATAACAGCCTCATAAATCACTGCGAAAGGTGCACCACAATGATATGCAACTGACAATACTGGCTAATCCCTCAAACTGATGTTAAGAACTGAGACTTTAGCCAATGTACTCCTGTCAGGAACACATCGGAGCCCTTTTGCACCACTGTCAAGGTATCTCAGTGTGGCATCGGTTCCTACCACTAGCATTCTGTTGCACCTGGTAGCCTGTCTCACACATGGCCTGTGATAGGTGGGGCTTACAGCCTTATCATCTCTCCCACTACTTGAGTGATTTCCCTATGGAGGTATGTGGGAGCTTGGCTGTAAGTTGTATTTTAGCACCTCTCAGACCGTGTTCACACACCATAGGTAGTCTAGTGGTAAGAACCCATGCCACACTGAGATACCTAAAATGTAGTAGTGTTACCTGCAGTCCTATGTAAAACCACAGATAACACTAGTGCTGATAATGTGGTATTGTTACCTGCAGTCCTATGTAAAAGCACAGAAAACACTAGTGCTGATAATGTGGTAGTGTTACCTGCAGTCCTATGTAAAACCACAGATAACGCTAGTGCTGATAATGTGGTAGTGTTACCTGCAGTCCTATGTAAAACCACAGATAACGCTAGTGTAGATCATGTGATAGTGTTACCTGTGTCCTTAGTGTGCCTCCTATCACTGTGTTATCTGTACTCAGAGAGCTATCACTGTGTTATTTGTGGTGTTACATAGGATTACAGGTGACACCTACTACATTATATGTACTCAGAGAGTTATCACTGTGTTATTTGCAGTGTTACATAGGACTGCAGATAAAACTTTTATGCAATATCCACAGGAGTCCCATAGATTCAGATGCCACAGGGCATCTATGCCACTATGGCATTCCCTTTGCCGCAAAACTGACCTGTGCCCTTCATTCTCTGGGTGAGTACGAATACGTACGAATGTATGTATACATTTATTTATTGACAAATGGGGGTATGGCAGGGAAGGAGCCAGGACAGGAGGTGGGATGGGCCAGGGTTGGGTAGTGGGCGGGGTTAGTGGGCCCAATTCAGATTCTTGCTATGGGGCCCAGTGATTTCTATGTACACCCCTGTATGTTGGCTGGTTGGATGGCAATAGGTTGGCACCAGAAAGCAATTGTGGATATAAGCATCCACCGTTACACAGGCCCAATGCTTGCCTGGCCCAGTGATGGCTTAAAGGGGTTGTCTGAGTTATTTTTTTGTTCTTTGTGTGTTTCTAACTAATCAAATGTAAAGGCGTTACCATGCACTTACTGCATCTACAGTGACTGCTTTTTCAGATTTCACTGAGGGTCACATGACCTGTGATCTAAGCTTCTCTCCCTGCTCTGATTATGTTTTGTGCATAAGCCTGAGAGAGCAGATCTGTGTCTGTACACGAGACGTCACTGTGCTGGCCAAGCCCCCCTGCACTGCCGTCTGCTGCTTATTGCTCTCTCCTTGGATTCTTCAGGAAAAACATTAACCCCTTTAGCAGCACAGACTCAAAGCTGAAGCCTTTACTAAGTAGCTGCAGGCAATGAGGAGACAAATGCTGGGCACAGGAGCTGACAGAGCATTGCACAACAACAGGTAGGGGGAAGATCCTGTGTGCATCAGCAGTGCCATTGTACAGCTGGGACTTGTAGTCCAACACATACAACATGCTGCTGAGTATCCCAGCTGGCAGACATGTCACTCAGGGCAGCACTTGTATTCACTCCCTTTGCAGAGTAGGGGGAGGGGCAGAGATTGTTGCTACTGCAGGTAAACAAAGGGCCAGAAGAGAACCAGGGGAATGAGGAAATAATTTATTTTTTCGCCTAAAACTTGCTTAGCCTAGTTATATATTGCTGCCCATCAGATTTACAGTGCCATATTTATTTTTCATAACTTGGACAAACCCTTTAAGTAGGTGGCGGTGTCTGGGCTATAATCCCTCACCTTGCAGCAGTGTCTATAAAGTTGCATTTCACTGATCACTCTGCTGTCTTGTTGCACTGACACTTTCTTGACAAAGGCTGAGGACAGCCAAAACGTTGCATTATCTGTCTGAACATATGCTTTGAAATACTACAATAAAGGAGATCGTTGGAGATGCTGCTGTAACATCATTTTTTACAATTGTTCTGTGTCCACGTGGGATCCGTGGTATTGGATACAGCTGTTGCATTCCACATACAAGCTCTGGGATACCGTTGTGTGCTGCTTCTATTCACCTTGATTTACTTTCTTGAAGCTGTGCTTTTGAATTTTGCTGATCCCTCTGGAGTGATGGTCTTATAGTGGAATAAGATATGGTTCCTGGGGGTAGGAGCTCTGCATGTGCTTCCTCACTCCCTCACTATCAGGGCAGGAATGCTCTCCTCCCTTTTCTCTGTCTCACTGGACTAGAACAATCCCTACTGGCAAGAAATAGGACCAGCCTACTGCTACCAAGAGGGGAGGAATAGAGGGGGGGGGGGGGGTGTTAGCCTTGTTCCTGCCAAGCATTACTCTTTCTGACTAGAGGAAAGGAGCTTCTTTTGGATCCTGTGCATTACACTGTGTAATAAAAAATAACATGGAGTGCCTTCTATTGGTGTCCAGTGGAGCCAATCATCCATATTATAGTGTAGAGAAGCCCTCCTAGACAGTCAATGCATGCACTTCAGTAATAGAGATGTTTTACCCATCAATGTCTATTCTGATTGGTTGGTTTTCCATGTAATCACACGTGCCACGCATCTGGAATGTCTGGGACATTACATGTTGAATTTGGTTTCAAGTTATAATGGCCCAGGGAAGAGCCTGAAGTGAGTGTACCTTATGGGTCTACTGTAAATTTGTTAAACTGTAATTAAATGTAACTAGTGCTATATTTCAGCCATATAATACTGGTCTAAGAGTGACGTAGAAAAAACTAAAAGTTGTCAAACGAATGCAGGATGGAACCTGCGAGAACTAAACCTCATCTTGATTACAGTATATATATATATATATATATATATATACACACACACACACTTTTTTGTTTTTTCATTTTATATGAAGTCAAACCTCATTCATTGTTATAGATTTCTATAGATTTCTATATAAAATATTTGCCTTTATTTTTTCTTATTTTATATGCAACTGCTATGGAGCTTGGAAAGAGGGATGGCTCAATGCTGAACCACTTCTCCTGCCGACATGAAAACACTGCATTTACAATGAGCCACCACTAGAGGGCAAAGAGATTATTTTTACAGCTTCCATTAAAATCAATGGTAGCTATATACATTCCCATACACTGAGCCCCCCCCCCTAGTGGTTTATAATATACTGCGTGTGTGGTTTAAATACATTAAGAAAAACAGTGTTCAGAATGACCATGAAATTTATGAAGCTTATAGAAGTTGGAGGGTGACTATTTTTTTATTAAAATTTTACCATGATAAATGTATTCCACTTAGGCCTCATTCACACTTGCGTTGTCCGGATCCGTTGTGTACTCCATTTGCCGGAGGTGCCCGCCAGATCCGTAACACTGCAAGTGAACTGAAAGCATTTGAAGACTGTCTTTAATCCGTCTTCAAAATGCGTTCAGTGTTACTATGGCAGCCAGGACGCTATTAAAGTCCTGGTTGCCATAGTAGTAGTGGGGAGCGGGGGAGCAGTATACTTACCGTCCGTGCGGCTCCCGGGGCGCTCCAGAATGACGTCAGAGCGCCCCATGCGCATGGATGACATGATCCTGACGTCACTCTGAAGCGCTTCGGGAGCCGCACGGACGGTAAGTATACTGCTCCCCCGCTCCCCACTACACTTTACCATGGCAAACAGGACTTTAGCGTCCCGGCAGCCATGGTAACCATTCAGAAAAAGCTAAACGTCGAATCCGGTAATGCGCCGAAACGTTGTTTAGCTTAAGGCCGGATCCGGATTAATGCCTTTCAATGGGCATTAATTCCGGATCCGGCCTTGCGGCAAGTGTTCAGGATTTTTGACCGGAGCAAAAAGCGCAGCATGCTGCTGTATTTTCTCCGGTCAAAAAACATTCCGGTCCTGAACTGAAGACATCCTGATGCATCCTGAATGGATTTCTCTCCATTCAGAATGCATTAGGATAAAACTGATCAGGATTCTTCCGGCATAGAGCCCCGACGACGGAACTCTATGCCGGAACAGAACAACGCAAGTGTGAAAGAGCCCTTAATTACAAAAAATTGTAAATTCATCAGAAAACCTGGGAATTGCACTTTTAATTCTAGTTTGCATGGGAGTGTTTCATGCACGCATACTGGGAAACTGGGGGGGAGGGGCATATAACTTTTGCTGTGGGACATTATGAGATCTGTGTATGCCACTGATTGAAAAAATCCTGATACATAACAGAAAAGCAATGTTCCTGCCAGGTTCGTCCTAGGATAATGGTAGGACCTGGAATTAGCAGAGAAGGGGTAAAGGTGGCAATATGGCATCCAGTATTTGTAAACAGCAGTTAATAGCCCTTTCACCCCAGGGTGAGGCTACCTTTTAATTTTCCAGTCTGTCTCCGGTATTCTCCACTCTGAACGGGCCCTGTGTTCTCCGCATTATGCCTGTGTGATAATACAGGCCCCTATTGGAGGTATTTGGTGGGAGTTAGTAACAGCTGATCCTTACGTGAATACTGTAGCCTCTTTGTAAGTGAATAAAAAAGAGTCTGTATCATCTTTCGCTGGTTGCTGAAGGGTGGACTAATTGTCTCACAAGAAAGTCTCGCCAGTTGAAAGATGTAAATTAATGTGTCTGACGGAGAGAAAAAAAAAAGATAATTCCTGTAAAAACCTAAGTAGTTCGAAAAACATTACGTCACCCACCGGATAATTTTCTTGTGGGGTTAATAAGGGCAGCTTGCAGGTGTCACTTGCGAAGAGAAAGCAAATTACAGGTGCATTTGCTGGGCGGCATCTTGTTAGCATCCAAAAAAGGGGGCTTAGTGGTGGGAAAGTTTTTATAATGTTTCCAAATGAGTGATAGATTTTTTTTTTATTTCATTAAAAAACAGAAAAACAATGCAAATACCATCTCAAATTCTATGCTAGTACCTTTCAATAATGATTGACAGGATAAATGGAACATGTTTTTTTTTTATAGCTACAAGATATAACAGAGCAAAGATTTATATTTATTGGTAATTATTTTGGTTTTGTTAAACAGGTTTTTGGTCTTATGTAAATGAAGCTCTTTGCTGTTGGTGGATGGGAACACCCCTGTTGTAGATTACAGTAGATAGAACGTGCCGTGCAGATTTTCCATGTGGATTTTCGTGCTTCACACATTCGTCTAAGACAGGGATGCTCAACCTGTGGCCCTCCAGCTGTTGCAAAAATATAACTCCCAGCATGCCTGGAAAGCCTACAGCTATCAGCCTACAGCCGAGCATGATGGGAGTTGTAGTTTTACAACAGCTGGAGGGCCACAGGTTGAGCATCACTGGTCTAAGAAGTCCGGAGTTCTCTAGACCTGGCATAGAGGGATAGTGCCACGTGCCAGCCGATCCCCAATGACTATAATGGGATGCGGCGGGGATCTGGCCGCTTCCTGGCATATATGCCAAGATGTGGCAGGACAAAAAGCGTTGCAGGCAGCAATTGCTGATTTGCCAGGCAGCGTCCGGATCCGTGCTGCATCCCATTATAGTCATTGGGTCCAGTGCGCACACAGCCCTATCCAGCTATGCAAGTTCCAGAGAACTCTGGCAGGATGCTTTCTGCTGGATTTCTTTGATGCATGTGTGAAAGTACTAAAGTACAGTACCAGCTGAGTAGATTATCAAAATCTCATGTACATGGTGAAAAAATATTTGGCATGGAAACTGACCTGCAGTTTGACATGGATTTTGACATCTGCGGCATGTCAATTGTTTGTGTGCATTTTCAGTGCAGATTTCACCCTGCCCATCTGGGGCAAAACCACAGCCAAATCCATGAAAATCCGCAAATATACGACTTAGAGACTTTGGTGCAGAAATGCAGCGAACACCTTGCAAAAATCCACACAGAAAATCTGCAAAGGTTTGCTGCCATGTGCATGTACCCTCAGGCCACCTGCACACGTTGCAGAGTATGTGTGTATTGAGTATTACAGGACCAGCAAAGTGTATGCCATTACACTAATGTCATGTACACTTTGCAGATTTATTCCATGTGGAAATTGAACTACATTGTGGATTTCAAATGTAAAGGGGTTGTCCGGGTTCAGAGCTGAACCCGGACATACCCATAATTTCACCCAGGCAGCCCCCCTGATGTTAGCTGGATCACGCAGGGCAAGGGCTCTTTTATTTGCAATAACACACTGCCGGGCGGAGGCTTCCTCCCAGCAGTGTGTTCGGTGACATCACCGGCTCTGATGGGCAGGATTTAGCGTTGCCCTAGCCGTTTTACAGGCTAGGGCAGCGCTAAAGCCCACCCATCAATGCCGGTGATGTCACCGAGCTCACTGCTGGGCGGAAGCCGTCGCCTGGCGGCCCTATGGAGAGCCCGGTACATCACCGGAACTCCAGAAAATGCCTTTGCCCTGCGCAATTTAGCGCAGGGCAAAGGAGAGCATCGGAGCATGTTAGACATTGCGGGTTTTGCTGCAGATAAGCTGCAGAAATTTGTGCACATATAATGTGAGTTCAGGTAGCCTTAAATGCATCAATATGGTTTGGAGCATGGGTGCACAACCGCAGCCCGCAGTCAGCATGCGCCCCCCCCCCCCCCCCGCCCCCTGAGCCATGGTTTGCGGCCCCCGTCCTGCTTGGCAGAAATATAGCCGGTCCTGCGATCAGCTGTGTTTCTGCCCGCACGTCCATGGATGACAGCTCCTACTCTCTAGCAGGAGCAGGACCGGTCCCTGGTTGTCAGTGACAGCAGGGAGTCGAGGAGAAGGCAGGAGGTTCATCAGTGCTTCTGCCTTCTCCTCAGTGAACGCTGTGCAGGGTGGAACACGGCGATGGTGTCTCAGGGGGCAGAGGAATGCAGAGCTGGTACACAGCCCCCCCCCCCCCCCTCCCTCCAGCCTGGTTTCCCTGTAACTGGGGCTCCTTTGGATGCTGAGTAGTGGATACAGTTGGATTCAGAGTGATACATTGTAGAAAACTATCAGGGAGCTGTTCCTGATGAGTTCAGCTCACAGAGCATTGTCCTGAGTGAATGTAATTAACTGGACTGGAACAAACTTCTGAATGCAAAGATTGCTCTCATTCACTGGCAGCAAACTATTATTTTGAAAAGGGTAAGGAACTGAACTAAATATATTAGAAAGTTGTAGAACTTTCTCAATAAAAGAGTTGTCTAGCCTAGGAGTGGACAACCTCAATGGTTGAAACCTGTGCCCAATTAAATAAAAAACAACACAACCCTTATTTTTTTTCCAACAGTCCTGCTTGTAGTGTTTCTGGTCCCTGCCAGACCAGAAATGGCTTGGTCTCATGACCACTGCAGTCAACCACTGGCTTCAACAGTTAGATGTGCTAGAACGGCATGTCACTAGCAGTGGAATGCCATTCTAGCATATGTGACCGCTGAAGCCAGTGATCAACCACAATGGTCATGGGACCAAGTGACTTCCAGTCTCTTCGGGATTGGAAGCACGTGAGAGCGGCAGGACTACCGACAGTGTAGTGTCTTTTTTGTTTTTAAATTGGGACACAGGTTTCAACTATTGGGTTGGCTCCTAGGCTGAAGCTTTATAAATAGTGTAAAGCATCCAAAGTGGAATTCGATCCAAAGTTTAGAAAAAATTTGATTCGCAACAAATCTGAATTTCCTCGCGCTTCATATCAATGAATAATTTTTTTCCTAAAATGGTGGCTACATGGGTTAGTGAAAGTAAGAAGCCTAGAAACGTGAGCTCACCCATAATGCCATGCAGACAACGAATCACCGGCTAGCCAGCCTCATCTCACGCGGTCTCCGCTATTTCACTTGTTTAATAGATAAGCAATTCTCTTAGGCCTTGATTCTTAAATCTGGGTAAATAAGCTGTCTTGTTCTACTGTTATTGGGGCGTCCACCTTGCTTAATAGATAAACAATTCTCTTAGGCCTTGATTCTCAAGTTGGAGTGAATAAGGTGTCTAATTTTACTGTTATTGGGATGTCCACCTGCCTGTCACAGTAACTGTTTCACTACCAGAAAGGACTAGATATGCATGTTGCTGCAATGCACAATGATGTACACAGAGATACACTCTCTCTGCAGGCTGAGATATAGCTTATTCAGCGCACTTCGTAACGAATTACTTTGGAAACTAAGTGAATTTCTTGAAAAAATCAGAATCGAAATTTTGAAAACTTCGCTCACATAAAACCATAAAACCTTTATAAGACTACTTTCACGTGTCCGTTTACACAATACAGCAGGCTGTTCCGGCTGTTTCCTCTGCCAGAGTTCACTATATCCGATGTAGCCATATACTGCCGCTCTCCATCAGACCCCGTTGACTATAATGGGCCAAAACCCAGCACTCATTTTGGAAACCATCTGGATCCCCATCAAATCCTATTATAGTCATAGGAGTTCGGTGGTGAATAGCAGCATCTGGCTATGCCAGATACAGAGAACTCCAGCAGGCTGTTCCTCTGCCGGAACAGCATGCCAGATTAAGTAAATGGGGATATGAAACTAGCCTTAGGCTGGGTTCACACAGGCATTGCGGGAAAAGGTGCGGGTGCGTTGCGGGAACATGCACGATTTTTCTGCGCGAGTGCAAAACATTGTAATGCGTTTTGCACGCGCGTGAGAAAAATCGGCATGTTTGGTACCCAAATCCGAACTTCTTCACAGAAGTTCGGGTTTGGGATCGGGGTTGTGTAGATTGTATTATTTTCCCTTATAACATGGTTATAAGGGAAAATAATAGCATTCTTAATACAGAATGCATAGTTCAATAGCGCTGGAGGGGTTAAAAATAAATAAAATATAATTTAACTCACCTTAATCCACTTGCTTGCGCAGCTGTCATCTCTTCTGTCTTCTTCTTTGCTGTGTACAGGAAAAGGACCTGTGGTGACGTCACTCCGGTCATCACATGGTCCATTACATGATCTTTTACCATGGTGATGGATCATGTGATGGACCATGTGATGACCGGAGTGACGTCACCACAGGTCCTTTTCCTGTACACAGCAAAGAAGAAGACAGAAGAGATGCCGGCTGCTCGAGCAAGTGGATTAAGGTGAGTTAAATTATTATTTATTTATTTTTAACCCCTCCAGCGCTATTGTACTATGCATTCTGTATTAAGAATGCTATTATTTTCCCTTGTTGACTTGTTATAAGGGAAAATAATAATGATCGGGTCTCCATCCCGATCGTCTCCTAGCAACCGTGCAAGCACTTGCTTGCGGATGCTTGCGATTTTCACTCAGCCCCATTCACCTCTATGGGACCTGCATTGCGTGATAAACGCACAATATAGAGCATGCTGCGATTTTCACGCAACGCATAAGCGATTCGTGAAAATCACAGCTCATGTGCACAGCCCCATAGAAATGAATGGGTTCGGATTCAGTGCGGGTGCAATGCGTTCACCTCCCGCATTGCACCCGCGCGGAAATCTCGCCTGTGTGCTTCTTTCACATTCAGTATTTTTTTAGCATTTTAACAGTTTTCTTCAAATTTTTTCATGACCTTTTTAGCACTTTTTTATTGTAAAATTTCATATGGACATTTTTCCAGGTGTTTTTCAACTCCCTGGGAAAAACGCCAAAAATAGCAAAAACGCTAAACCCACACAAATGCAACACAAAAATGTAAAATGCTTTGCTAATTCAGTACTTCTATTCATCTCAGAATTCACTATAATTAAGTGTGGCTGCAGCATAAAAACTCAAAAAGGTGTTTTAAAAGCCTTTGTGGCGTTTTTGTTCACTTTGCATTATGTTTTTAGCGCCTGAGTTTTTCACAGCGTTTTTGCAGTAGAAATCCCAGCTCCAGATGTTAGCTGAAGGTCTACAAGAAATATGAAAAGCAGGACACACAAACACTTTTTTGCTCCTGGCATTTTTGTTAGATAACGTTCTTTGACTTACTGGCTTTTTTTTTTTTTTCAAAAATGCAGTTTACCATTTTTTTTCAGGTGTTTTGACATCTCCTTCTCTATAGGGGAAGAATGCTATGAAAAATACTATAGGTGGCCAAATAAAAAGTGGCCAAATAAAAAGTCAATTGTTCTTCTTGAGGTTTTCTTTTACTGGTACCCAATACTTCAGACAATACCATGGTAGATGGGCACAGATATTTTTTGATCAATGTATATTTGCCAAGAACCTCATATTTATTTATCATATCATATATAGTTTATGTGAGGAATATGGATTATCATTTATTGGCAGCCCTGATTGTCATTTAAAACACCTTTTGGCATATACACAGCAAAATATGTTCTCATCCCCCAGCCATCTGCTGTCAGCTAGCAAGGGAGGAAGCCCCAGGGGTCCAGGCTTCAAGATGGCCCCAGGTGGATAAAGCCAGGTGGAGGCAAGCTAATCCTGCAGGAAAACCCCCAACAGGAGGTCTCAGCCCTTGCCCAGGATCAATGATACCTCCCAGACATGTTGGCACCTGCATTTCATAAGGAATTATGAATTGTCCGTCCATCCCAGGCATAATTCGGTTATCTTTTTGCGATTTTGGGGCAAAGCCAAACATCCACGTGGTCCTGGCTTAATGCTAGGATGCCCGCGAGGGGAGATATACATATCTCCCCACAGAAACCAAATAACGGTACCATGCTTGGACTCTAGTTGTAGCCGGAACCCAGGCAGATCAATTGGGCCCGGAACCATCTTCCTGCGACATTCTGGTCTGGGGCTATGAGCCCTAAGGGGTTTTATGGGTCATTTTCTGCCAGCACCAGAGAAGGAGGAGTGTACCCTACCCATAGGCGGGGAAGGGAGCGGCCGGCTACAGGTCATAAGCCCATGCAACCCAGCGGGGGGTGTCTTTTCTGAAGGGGGTCACATCGTGCCAATGTGTTTGGAGAGACCGGGAGCCAGCTGGCATCACTGCCCCCATTTGACTGCAGCCAAGGACTATTCCACCATTATAACCCAAATGAACTTTCATCTACCTGGTACCTACCCTGTTGTACCTATATCACCTGTATCTGTAACCTCAGACCACTGTATATATTCTCTGTGTATATTGTGTTATATCTAGTGTGCCCTTAAGGCAATTAAATATATTATTTAATCTTGTGCTATCTTGTATCTCGATCACGAATCCCCACGTCCGTGTTTCGGCTTAGTTATAAGCTACCGCGGGTTGGTTTCTCACCCTATATAATCCCGTTATCGGACTGGACTTATATCAAACGAGAAGCTGGTGGCAGATGATCCGAGCTGAGAAAGCACTGTTTCATTGTGGCAGGGAAAAGGCTCTCTCAGCTTGTTGCCTCTCTGTACCCACGTGGATGAGAAGTGTCTGTGTAAACTGTATCAAGCTGACCTTACCTGCTCCTCTGGGGGGGGCGTAACGTCACGCTCTTGGTAACAAGTGACCATACTGCGTCTCGTGAGCTCGATGTAGGTGACGTCAAGCAGGCACGAGGCGTGGTATTCGTCACAGTTTATATAACGATTTAGCATTTATTGCTTTGTGAGTGTTTTTATGTTCTCTTTTTTGTCATTTAGGCCTCTTGCACACTAACGATACGGATAATGTCCGGATGCATTCAGGGAAACTCGCACCATTTCACAAGCAAGTTCAGTCAGTTTTGTCTGCGATTGCGTTCAGTTGTTCAGTTTTTTTCGCATGGGTGCAATGCGCAATGTGATAAAAAAACTGAAGGTTTACAAACAACATCTCTTAACAAGCATCAGTAAAAAAATGCATCACATCCACACTTGCTTGCGGATGCGATGCGTTTTTCACGCAGCCCCCTTCACTTCTATGGAGCCAGGGCTGCGTGAAAAAAGCAGAATATAGAACATGCTGCGATTTTCACGCAACGCACAAGTGATGCGTAAAAACCACGCTCATGTACACAGACCCGTTGAAATGAATGGGTCAGGATTCCCATCACGCATTGCACCCGCAAGGAAAACTCGCTCGTCTGATAGGGGCCTTAAGGCCTCATGCACACGGCCGTGCCGCTTTTTGCGGTCCGCAAAAAAACCGAAGCCGCCCATGTTGCCTTCCGCAATTTGCGGAACGGAACGGGCGCCGGCAATATAAATGCCTATTCTTGTCCGCAAAGCGTTGACAAGAATAGGACATGTTATATTTTCTTAACGGGGCCGCGGAACGGAGCCACGGATGCGAACGCACACGGAGTGCTGTCCGCATCTTTTGCGGCCCCATTGAAGTGAATGGGTCCTCATCCTGGCTGCCAAAACGGCGGCTCGGATGCGGACCCAAACAGCGGTCGTGTGCATGAGGCCTTATTATAATACAGTATAATTGCATCATAGACTGGTAATATTGACAATGTTATACTCCAGTTTTCGCTCTCACTTTACTTTTTTACTGATATGTACTAACTGATATTTGTGTTTTGTCATATGTACAGTACAGACCAAAGGTTTGGACACACCTTCTCATTCAAATAGTTTTCTTTATTTTCATGACTATGAAGGCATCAAAACTATGAATTAACACATGTGGAATTATTTACATAACAAACAAGTGTGAAACAACTGAAAATATGTAATATTCTAGGTTCTTCAAAGTAGCCACCTTTTGCTTTGATTACTGCTTTGCACACTCTTGGCATTCTCTTGATGAGCTTCAAGAGGTAGTCCCCTGAAATGGTTTTCACTTCACAGGTGTGCCCTGTCAGGTTTAATAAGTGGGATTTTTTACCTTATAAATGGGGTTGGGACCATCTGTTGCGTTGAGGAGAAGTCAGGTGGATACACAGCTGATAGTCCTACTGAATAGACTGTTAGATTTTGTATTATGGCAAGAAAAAAGCAGCTAAGTAAAGAAAAACGAGTGGCCATCATTACTTTAAGAAATGAAGGTCAGTCAGTCAGCCGACAAATTGGGAATACTTTGAAAGTAAGGGCTATTTGACCATGAAGGAGAGTGATGGGGTGCTGCGCCAGATGACCTGGCCTCCACAGTCACCGGACCTGAACCCAATCGAGATGGTTTGGGGTGAGCTGGACCGCAGAGTGAAGGCAAAAGGGCCAACAAGTGCTAAGCATCTCTGGGAGCTCCTTCAAGACTGTTGGAAGACCATTTCAGGGGACTACCTCTTGAAGCTCATCAAGAGAATGCCAAGAGTGTGCAAAGCAGTAATCAAAGCAAAAGGTGGCTACTTTGAAGAACCTAGAATATGACATATTTTCAGTTGCTTCACACTTGTTTGTTATGTATATAATTCCACATGTGTTAATTCATAGTTTTGATGCCTTCATAGTCATGAAAATAAAGAAAACTCTTTGAATGAGAAGGTGTGTCCAAACTTTTGGTCTGTACTGTATGTACACTCACACTGATACCACATTATCATGTATTCCAGTATCTGATAGAGGCTGTTATGGCCAAAAATGTTTGATTGTATTGGAAGTCCTCACAATGAAATATGTATACTACTTGCCTCTGATTTTTGAGTGCAGGAGTCTTCTTACTATAGATATGCCATAAATGTCCCAGATGGGAATACCCCTTGAAGTATTAAGCCTTCCTGTGGACAGACTCTAAAGCTACTTGTAAAGTTGACTTGTCCCCGTTGCAGCCAATAGCAGGCCGCAACAGGGACGAGTCTCCCTAGCATTGTGGGTGACGCTAGGGAGGCTTGTCCCCGTCGCAGCCCGCTATTGGCTGCTCCCCCCATCACCGGATGTTTTTATCTGCGCGATGGGGAGATGCAGCGACAGCCGTGTAGGGATCCGGAGCAACGTCGGTGCCAGGGAGCTGAGTAAGTATAATCTATGTGAGGGGGCCGGGCATTATGTGGCATGTTTTATAGTTTGGATAACCACTTTAACTCCTGACAACTCATAAATACTCATTTAGGCTACAGTAAAATCTTACCAGTTTGATAGGAGTATATACCTTAGCTATAATGTGTCTTTATGAGCTGTCAGGGGTTCAGAAATAAGGGCTGTAGATCGAGCCGTCAGAGCAGCTACCTGACTGATTCAGTATGAAACAGAAAGTAATAGTCTGTGAAATGAAGTGAAAAAGAAAGCTGTAGATGAAAAACTGTTGACAATGTATCTATTAAAGGATAACTGAAAAAACATTTTTTAGCCCAAAATGAGCAAAATGCAATGATAAAACAATGCAACCAAAGGTGTTCATAGCCTTTAAAGGGGTTTTCCGAGACTTAAATACTGATGACTTATCCTCTAGATAGGTCATCAGTATCTGATTGGTGAGCACCCCCACCAATCAGCTGTTCGAGAAGACAGTGGCACTCGCAATAGTCCCACAGGCTTCTCTCAGCTTTTCCTAAGCCGAGTGACAACACGTTCATCAGTCACATGCTCTAGGAGCAGCTCAGCCCCATAGAAGTGAATCAGACTGAGCTGTGATACCAAGCACAGCTGCTGTACAATGTATGGCGATGTACTTGGTGAGCACAGAGAGGGCCACAGCGCTCACAGGAGTGCCAGTGCCTTCTCAAACATCTCATCGGCGGGAGTCCCGGTTGTGGGACCCCCACTGGTCAGATACTTAATGGCGGATTATAATAGGGGCGTTCGGGTCGGGTCAGCATCACTGGGGGACCCAACGCCGATCCGAACACTCACATACTGCGGCAGGGCATGGGAGCGCATAGTTCCCTGCCCTACCGCCGATCAGCGCCATAGGCTTCAGGCCTAGTAGGCCTGAGGCCTATGCAATAGTGAAATACAGGCGCAGGCGTGCGTGATGACGTCATCGCGCGCATGTGCCGGGATGCAGCACAGTGTCGGCTGGACACACATAGGTGAGTATTTAGCTTTTAGTTTTTTATTTTTATTTTACGTGCCAACTATGGGGGACATGGGGGGGGCACAGGAGTACATACTAGTTAAGGGACAGTTATTCGGGGGAAAATGACTATATTGGGGCATGCTATGTGGGGGCAGATTACTATATTGGGGCTGGCTGTGTGGGGGCAGATTACTATATTGGGGCTGGCTGTGTGGGGGCAAATTACTATAATGGGACTGACTGTGTGGGAGCAGATTACTATATTGGGGCTGGCATTGTGGGGCAGATTACTATATTGGGGCTGGCTGTGTGGGGGCAAATTACTAAATTGGGGCTGGCTGTGTGGGGGCAGATTACTATATTGGGGCTGGCTGTGGGGAAAGATTACTATATTGGGCCTGGCTGTGTGGGGGAAAATTACTATGTGGGGGAGAATTATTATAGGGGGATTATTATGTGGGGGAAAATTACTATATGGGGCAGTGTGGGAGCAAATTACTATATGGGGCAGTGTGCTGGAAATTACTATGTGGGGGAAATTACTATATAGGGCAGTGTGGTAGAAATTACTGTGTGGGGGAAATTACTTTATAGGGCAGTGTGGTGGAAATTACTGTGTGGGGGAAATAACTACCTATATGGGGCAGTGTGGTGGAAATTACTGTGTGTGAGAAATTACTATATGGGGCAGTGTGGTGGAAATTACTGTGTTGGGGCAAATTACTATGGGGGATTACTATGTGGGGGGAAATTACTATGTGGGTGCAGTGTGGGGGATGATGCTATTGGGGAGGCACTGTAGGGGCATTTCGATTACAGGGACATTATTTTTGGGGATACTATATAGGGATTTTTACCTGGGTGTTATTATTACTGGGGCGCTCTAGGGGGCATTATAATTGATGTGAACACTATAGGGACATTTGGGCTAATTAATCAAACTAGTGTACAGTAGAACTGGCTTAGTTGCCCATAGCAACCAATCAGATTCCACCTTTCATTTTTTACAGCTCCTTTGGAAATCCAGTTCTACTTTACACCAGTTTTATTATGTCTACTGGGGTCACTATTTTTTCAGCATTATAGTACCTGGTGTATTGGGAAGCACCACGGGCACAGTATTGGGGGTGGCAGCAAGATGACATTGTCGGGACACCAGGATGGGAAGGTTGATGGAAAAATTGAGAAATCTAACGTGTCTGTGTAACAAACTCTGTAGAGACGAGATACGGATGAAAGAATTTGTCATGGCGGTCTGGGTCAAATGGAGAAGAGGAAAGAGAAGATCTACATGACAGGAGATGTCCCTGGATGTAAGAGGTATGTGTTGTATTCTCCTCCGAGTCTTTTCTATTATAATTATATGTATTTTAACCCCTTAAGGACTTAGGACGTACCGGTATGCCATATTTGCCGAGTCCTTAAGGACCCATGACATACCGGTAAGTCCTAACTTTAAAACTACATTGCGGCGTGGCGGGGGTTAATCGGAACAGGATGTCCTCTGAAATCATTCAGCGGGTATCCTGTCACAACGCCGGGGGGGTCATGTGACCCCCCCCCCCCCGCATCGGCGATCGCAGCAAACCGCAGGTCAATTCAGACCTGCGGTTTGCGGCTTTACCTGAGGTTTGCAGCGGCGATCGGCGGTGCCATCGGGTCCTCATGAGGCTGTAGGGGGGACCTAAGGAAGGCATCGCGCTTCCCCTGGATCTCACAGGCCGGAAGCTGTATGAGTAATACACACAGTATTACTCATACAGCCAATGCATTCCAATACAGAAGTATTGGAATGCATTGTAAAGGGAATTAAACCCCCAAAAGTTCAAGTCCCAAAGTGGGACAAAAAATTAAGTGAGAAAAAAAGTTTAAAAAATAAAGTTTTTCCCCCAAAAAATTTAGTTTCAAGTAAAAATAAACAAAAACGTCATTAATAAAGTTAAAATAGGGGGGGGGGGAAGTATACATATTAGGTATCGCCGTGTCCGTATCGACCGGCTCTATAAACATATCACATGACCTAATCCCTCAGATGAACACCGTAAAAAAAAAAAACTGCTAAATAAACCATTTTTTGGTCACCTTACATCAGAAAAAGTACAACAGCAAGCGATCAAAAAGGCGTTTGCCCGCCAAAATAGTACCAATCTAACCATCACCTCATCCCGCAAAAAATGAGCCCCTACCTGAGACAATCGCCCAAAAAATAAAAAAAAATATGGCTTAGAATATGGAGACACTAAAACATCATTTTTTTTGTTTTAAAAAAGCTGTTATTGTGTAAAACTTACATAAATAAAATAAAGTATACATATTAGGTATCGCCGCGTCCATATCGACCGGCTCTATAAAAATATCACATGACCTAACCCCTCAGGTGAATACCGTATAAAAAAATAAAAATAAAAACTGTGTAAAAAAATCAATTTTTTGTCACCTTACATCACAAAAAGTGTAATAGCAAGCGATCAAAAAGTCACACGCACCCCAAAATAGTGCCAATAAAACCGTCATCTCATCCTGCAAAAATCATACCCTACCCAAGGTAATTGCCTAAAAACTGAAAAAATTATGTCTCTCAGACTATGGAAACACTAAAACATGATTTTTTTTGTTTCGAAAATGAAATCATTGTGTAAAACTTACATAAATAAAAAAAAAGTATACGTATTAGGTATCGCAGCGTCCGTGACAACCTGGTCTATAAAAATATCACATTATCTAACCTGTCAGACGAATGTTGTAAATAACTAAAAATAAAAACGTGCCAAAACAGCTATTTCTTGTTACCTTGCCTTACAAAAAGTGTAATATAGAGCAACCAAAAATCATATGTACCCTAAACTAGTACCAACAATACTGCCAACCTATCCCAAAGTTTTTAAAATGGGGTCACTTTTTTGGAGTTTCTACTCTAGGGGTGCATCAGGGGGGCTTCAAATGGGACATGGTGTCAAAAAAGCAGTCCAGCAAAACCTGCCTTCCAAAAACCGCATGGCATTCCTTTCCTTCTGCCCCCTGCCGTGTGCCCGTACAGCAGTTTACGACCACATATGGGTTGTTTCTGTAAACTACAGAATCAGGGCCATAAATATTGAGTTTGGTTTGGCTGTTAACCCTTGCTTTGTAACTGGAAAAAAATTATTAAAATGGAAAATCTGCCAAAAATGTGAAATTTTGAAATTGTATCTCTATTTTCCATTAATTATTGTAGAACACCTAAAGGGTTAACAAAGTTTCTAAAATCAGTTTTGAATACCTTGAGGGGTGTAGTTTATAGAATGGGGTCATTTTGGGTGGTTTCTATTATGCAAGCCTCGCAAAGTGACTTCAGACCTGAACTGGTCCCCAAAAATTGGGTTTTTGAAAATTTCGGAAAAATTTCAAGATTTGCTTCTAAACTTCTAGGCCTTGTAACAACCCCAAAAAATAAAATATAATTCCCAAAATGATCCAAACATGAAGTAGACATATGGGGAATGTAAAGTAATAACTATTTTTGGAGGTATTACTATGTATTATAGAAGTAGAGAAATTGAAACTTGGAAATTTGCAATTTTTTACCAATGTTTGGTAAATTTGGTATTTTTTTATAAATAAAAATTCATTTTTTTACTTCATTTTACCAGTGTCATGAAGTACAATATGTGACGAAAAAACAGTCTCAGAATGGCCTGGATAAGTCAAAGCGTTTTAAAGTTATCAGCACTTAAAGTGACACTGGTCAGATTTGCAAAAAATGGCCAAGTCCTTAAGTGAAATAGGGCTGACTCCTTAAGGGGTTAAATTTGGCGACCAAATTGAAAAGATTAGGATATTTAAATCTCGGAAAACTCTTTTAATTTTAGTAATATTAGTATATCCTACTACTAGTACCTGTTTAATATTAATGCCTACTATTTGAGGTGAATGGAATGAGATAACCATGACCATTAAACAATAGATGTGAAATACTGACAAGTGAACAGGATGGTTAGATTATGACCTAATGTTTACATACTTGAAATGATCTATTGAAATACTTGAAATGGCCCTTGCTGACAGAACAATTTTCCCTTTTTGTTTTTTACTCCCTGCCTTCCTGGAGCCATAGCTTTTTAATTTTTCCATTCACATAGCCATATGAGGACTTGCTTTTTTCAGGACATGTTGCACTTTCTAATGGCACCATTTAATATTGCATAAGCTGTATTGGGAACCTGGAAAAAAAAATCCGAATGTGGTGGAATTGGAAAGAAAATGCAATTCTACCACAGTTTTCTGGGTTTTGTTCTTACGGCGTTCACTACTGTAAAACTGACTTGTGCTATTTATTCTCTGGGTCAGTACATTTGTATAGTTTTTCTTGCGTTTTAATACTTGCGTTTTGTAATTATGTGTACGGCGCTTTGGAGGTCTTATTTTAACTTTTTTTAAGTTTCGCCGTTTGCCGTATGGTATAATTATTTTTATATTTTAATAGTACGGCCATTTTCACATGCAGCAATGCACATGATGAATATTTTTTATTGTTTATTTTTATTTTGGGGAAGGAAGATTATTATTATTATTATTATTGTTATACAGCTACTTAGGGGGTAAGGGGGGGGGGGGGGGTCTTGTTACTCTGCATTTACTTCACACTGCTGAGATTTGCTGTCAGGCTCCTCAGCCTGACAGCATATCCCAGGTACAATCGCTCCATTAGTATTGGAACTCTGCTCTACAATAAATAATAAATATGCAATCCTGTTCCGGTTTCTGTTAGGCTGGTCAGCCATGACAACATATCACACAAAGAATTCCATCATTACCACCTAGTGTAAAGAGTTCCTGCTCTACAATAGATAGTAATGGAGCAATTGTGCATGAGATATGCTGTCAAGCTAAGCAGCCTCAGCAGTAGCTGTATAAGTGGAGGCACCCCATCCTAGTGACATTCTAGGATAAGTTGCTGGAAGCGATTTTTAAATCGTTATCAAAGAACCCCTTTAATAAGAACTGTGAAGTACTTCCATTCTTCCCGTGATGCTGCTGCAAGAAAATTAAACAATTGCTTCAGCACTCACTCACATATAACAGCTGACTGCTAGGAGTCCTTAGCTTATTGTCAGGGAAGTCTTGTAACAAATGAATTATCTAAAGCAGAGAACCCTGTTGACAAAATATAACCGATGTTTTCTATAGTCCATATCACCCAGAAAGCACCAGTACTCTATTAGACCAGAATGCATTCTGGCTGTGATAACATTTCATTGACTGTTGGTATGTCCAAAGTGGTGTACAGAACTAATTTGTGCTAATAATTTCTGTTGTTTTAATAGATATGTGGTGTATATTTGTTCTCTTGGTGTTCTTGGCAGGGCAATATCTAAATGGAGTTGCATGTTTTTCACATTGTACCTTGGTTCACTGGTTTCCTATAAAACTGACCCCAAACCTGTGCATATGAGTTAAGAAATTTAGATCATGATCAAGACCAAGAACCAGGCATGGGATTCAGCCAGTTCCCTCAGGTTCTCCAGATCCAGTTGTTAAAATTAAAGTCGGATCGGAGAATCGTGTTACCGTCTGAATCCCGATCTGGTGCTCTGGGGGTGGCGGCTGGAGATGAGCGCTTCCATTCCATAGTTTAGCTCCTTTGGCTTTTTAAAAGTTGGGTGGTATGTGTGTGTAGTGTATATATGGTGTATTTATGTGTATGTATGTTGCATATATATGGTGTATATATATGTAAACATGTGTCCTGGCGCCGCGTGTCCACTGTTGAGTAGGGAACCTGTTGTTAAAACTTTGAATCCCACCCCTGCCAAGAAGTGACTGAAAGTATGTTGTGTACTGCCCAACAGAATATGTTGATGGTATACAATTAATTAAAAACAACTGAACTCAGTTGACCAATTGTACATGAACTGACAATGCTCTTTAAAACACATCAAAAGACATCAGCAAGAGGAATTTGCAAAATTCAACCTATATCTCTATCTATCTATCTATCTATCTCCTATCTCCTATCTATCTATCTATCTATCTCCTATCTCCTATCTATCATCTATCTATCTATCTATCTATCTATCTATCTATCTATCTATTATCTATCTGTCTATCTATCTAATATTTATCTATTTTTCTATCTGTCTCCTATCTATCTATCTATCTATCTATCTATCTATCTATTGTCTGTCTATAAATCTAATTATTTTCAATCTATCTATCTACATCTATCTATCTATCTTATATCTATCTATCTATCTATCTATCTCATATCTATCTATCCATCTATCTCATAGTCTACTCATGCTTCCATCCATGTTTCTGTCAGAATGTCACTTTTGGACACTCATGTGCAGAGTTTGTAAACTTTTTTCAGATGTTTCATGTGACCAGTACAAACTTTTGCACTGCTTTGTCCAGTTAAACACATTTTACACTGACCCATATAAAACATAGCTAATAACAAGTTTCATAAAAATCAGATTCAAAAATATAATTTCAGAAATATCAAACAGCAGGGACATGTGACATCATAAGTCATAAGAGATCATATTAAAGTGCATGGTGTGAGGCGCAAGGCCTTCACTCACCTGTCATATGTCACCTGATGCCACTGAGCTTGAGGAGTCTTAATGATGCTGCAATTAATAGGACAGGTCCACATGATGTGACTTTCTCCATCCATTATAGAAAGTGAGTATCCCCCCCTGACACCAGCCTCCCCCTCCTCTTCCCAGCTCCTCCCTGCACCTGCTGCCACGGTCCTGCCTGCTGACACGTGTTTTGTGTCACACCAGATCCTCAAACATCCCCCCTACCTCTTGCTCCTGTGCTACACCCCCTCCCCTATCCAGTCTCCCAATCCTGTACCCCCTCCCAAACCTCTTCTTCCACCACAAGGCATATTAAAGAAATCACTGCAGGGAAAATGCACAATATTCAGGGACTTTTGGTACAACATCTTGAAGTTTGCAAACATTCCTAACAGCAATGTTGGAAACCAGTTAAAGAATTCTGAGTTAATTAAGGTGAATTCTGTCATTTAGGACCCTAATCTATCAGTCTGGAAAAAATAACATCTGCAAAGAGGGGTTCTTGCTCTGGAGGTCTGGGAACGTCTATGCACTATATCAGGGCTGGCCAACCTGCGACTCTCCAGCTGTTGTAAAACTACAATTCCCACCATGCCCTGCTGTAGGTTGATAGCTGTAGGCTGTCTGGGCATGCTGGGAGTTGTAGTTTTGCAACAGCTGGAGAGCCACAGGTTGGCCTTCCCTGCACTATATAGTCAGCCCATTTATTTCAATAGGCAATGTGTAATGCCTTATTTCACCTGTCGTGGCGCTGCAGGGAAATGTAACACTTGCTGTCAGGTTCCTTCACAGATTAGAGATGATCACTGGGAGTTTCAGGAGTTATTGCACCCAGTGGATAGTACCACCAGGAGTGATGTGCTGGTATTCTTACCTCTTACCAAGTATTAAGGCTGATTTCAGCCTGTATTTGTGGGCAGGGCGTTGGCTCCCTATATATACCTGCCAATTCCTTCCCTCAGGTGGTGTGTCTCACTTACTTTGTAGGAGGAGCCACATCTAGCTGCCATGCAAGCTTCACGTCAGTTTTTTTTCCAGCTTCACGTCGGGTTGTTCAAGTGCGATTCGCTACACAGCGCCACGATATCAAGAGAGGTCGTTCGGTTACACGTAAGTTCTTGGAGCATGAGCTCCCGCCTACTCACGGCTACGGGCAGTAGCACTCCTCCACAAAGGTTCTGCGGTTCAAGGTGGAACGCATCCACTTCCGCCTGCCCTCCTCCAGCCGAGCACTGATCGCAACACCTCCCACACACGTCCGTCCACTTCAGGCTCGCACTTGGGGACCGCACATCCCAGTCCAAGCAGGGTAGCAAGCACGGGGGTCCCCCTTCCCCTCCCTGCAGCGGCCATGAGTGCGCCACATGCCCACTCGGAAATATCCACCCCAGATAAAAAAATAAAAAAAAGGGGGATAATAAATCATTGCCCCAGCAGAGACGCTATATAGCAGAGGCGGCACAGATGGGAAGCAGTGGGCATTGTTGCCGGCGTTACGCCAAACTGCGGCAGCCCAGCTTCCAGCCTGTGTCAGGGGCAATTTTGGTGTGCGTATTTGCATATATTAATCAACAGCACATGGGCCAGTAAGTTACTTGGTCCCTGCAGGTCAGAATTGTGTCACGGCATGGAAGCAGGGATTCACACTGCCAGCAGGTGTCAGGGGTCCAAAATTGCGCGTGGCAGGCTCCCTGTTTCCAAACGCAGGTTTGGCTGGAAAGATTCGTCAGCGGCGCGCGATCAGTTCAGTTCAGGCCAAGTTCAATGTTGTACGTCACCTGGATCGTCCAGGCCGTGTTTAATGTCATGTCACCTGGATCGTCCAGGCCAACTTTAAACGTTGTATGTCACCTGGATCGTCCAGGCCGAGTTCAATGTTGTATGTCACCTGGATCGTCCAGGCCAACTTTAGCGTTGTATGTCACCTGGATCGTCCAGGCCGTGTTTAATGTTATGTCACCTGGATCGTCCAGGCCAACTTTAGCGTTGTATGTCACCTGGATCGCCAGGCCGAATTTAATGTTGTATGTCACCTGGATCGTCCAGGCCAACTTTAAACGTTGTATGTCACCTGGATCGTCCAGGCCGAGTTCAATGTTGTATGTCACTTGGATCGTCCAGGCCAACTTTAGCGTTGTATGTCACCTGGATCGTCTAGGTTCAGCTACCACTTATACCATGTCACATCATTTATCTTGCCTCTGGGTCACGCCAGGATGAGCTAAATGTTGGGCGACAACTGGACCTTCAATTTAGCCATTGTTGTGACACGCAGTTAGTTTTTTCAAACGAGCCAATGTAACACGTCACCTGGATCGTCCAGGCCGAGTTTTTTATATGTCCCCTGGATCATACGGGGCCGAGTTTTACGTAGTATGTTACCTGGATTGTCCGGGCCGAGTCTAATGTTGTGCGTCGTCTGGATCATCCAGGCCGGGTTCAATGTTGTATGTCACCTGGATTGTCCAGGCTATGTTCAATATGGTATTTCACCTGGATCGTCCAGGCCAAGTCTAATGTTATGTCACCTGGATCGTCCAGGCCACGTTTTTAAGTAGTATGTTACCTGGATCGTCCAGGCCATGTTTAATGTAGTATGTCACCTGGATCGTCCAGGCCATGTTTAATGTAGTATGTCACCTGGATCGTCCAGGCCATGTTTAATGTAGTATGTCACCTGGATCGTCCAGGCCATGTTTAATGTAGTATGTCACCTGGATCGTCCAGGCCATGTTTAATGTAGTATGTCACCTGGATCGTCCAGGCCATGTTTAATGTAGTATGTCACCTGGATCGTCCAGGCCATGTTTAATGTAGTATGTCACCTGGATCGTCCAGGCCATGTTTAATGTAGTATGTCACCTGGATCGTCCAGGCCATGTTTAATGTAGTATGTCACCTGGATCGTCCAGGCCATGTTTAATGTAATATGTCACCTGGATCGTCCAGGCCATGTTTAATGTAATATGTCACCTGGATCGTCCAGGCCATGTTTAATGTAGTATGTCACCTGGATCGTCCAGGCCATGTTTAATGTAGTATGTCACCTGGATCGTCCAGGCCATGTTTAATGTAGTATGTCACCTGGATCGTCCAGGCCATGTTTAATGTAGTATGTCACCTGGATCGTCCAGGCCATGTTTAATGTAGTATGTCACCTGGATCGTCCAGGCCATGTTTAATGTAGTATGTCACCTGGATCGTCCAGGCCATGTTTAATGTAGTATGTCACCTGGATCGTCCAGGCCATGTTTAATGTAGTATGTCACCTGGATCGTCCAGGCCATGTTTAATGTAGTATGTCACCTGGATCGTCCAGGCCATGTTTAATGTAGTATGTCACCTGGATCGTCCAGGCCATGTTTAATGTAGTACGTCACCTGGATCGTCCAGGCCATGTTTAATGTAGTACGTCACCTGGATCGTCCAGGCCATGTTTAATGTAGTATGTCACCTGGATCGTCCAGGCCATGTTTAATGTAGTACGTCACCTGGATCGTCCAGGCCATGTTTAATGTAGTACGTCACCTGGATCGTCCAGGCCATGTTTAATGTAGTACGTCACCTGGATCGTCCAGGCCATGTTTAATGTAGTACGTCACCTGGATCGTCCAGGCCATGTTTAATGTAGTACGTCACCTGGATCGTCCAGGCCATGTTTAATGTAGTACGTCACATAGGTTGTCCAGGTTCAGCTACCACTGATAACATGTCACACCATTTGTCCTGTCCGGGTTACCCCTAGGATGAGCTAAATGTTGAGTGACAACTGGACCTCCAAGTTAGCCACTGCTGTATCCACATCATATGTCATATTGGGTTCGCCACACCCCGTTCTAGTCTGTCCAGGCTCGGCTTTTAGGAGCCTTCCGGACAATCAAGGGGTTTCACGGTCCCCATCCTTTTCTCACGGCTACGTTATTCAGTTTACTTAAATGTTTTCCCTCAGATTCCTAGAAGTGTCTCCGGCCACTATCATTCTCAAAGTAGGCTAAAAGTCCCGCAAGGTAAGTCATACGCAATGAGGGTAATAGCACTGGGAGGTTCTATCCTTGCATATCCCAGTCTGTATATACCTTATTTAGCTCTTATTGTTGGTTTTTTCTGTTCGCGGCAATCCAGATCAAGTCATTCATCAAAGTCAGGTTCAGTCAAAGGCGGATCCACGATGTCTCAGGGTCAAAGAAATGTAGCAGCAGATGCACTGTCTAGATTTAATTTTTTGGTTTTCTTTCAGGAGATGCCCGACGCGGACCCCACGGGAGCCTCAATCCCGACACACAACACTCTAGTGATGGGCTAGAGTCTTTGATTTCGACAGCAAAACACCTCATAAGTCAATCATTAGCCCCAAATACGGCCAGGAATTACAGAGCCGGGTTGAAAGCGTTTGATAGTTTTAGACTCCTTTACCCTCAGGGCGGCCGTGACGAAACATCATACTTGCTGGCGTTCAAAGCTTTCTGTTATTCCCAACTTAAACTCTCTTATAATACCATCAAATTATACCTAGCGGGCCTCCAACATCACTTCATGCTCAGTAATCTGGGTCGATCTTCTATTTTTTTCAAACCAGGCAATCAAGGCGGCCCTCAGGGGAATACAGAAAAATGCAAAACAGGCTCCCACCCGTAGACAACCGGTGTCCAGCAAGCTGTTCAGGGATTTGTCTTCTGCCCTAGATGGCTGTCCTTTTGGGCCCTTGACCAGCACGGTAATACAAGCAGCCATGTTTTTAAGTTTTTACGGCTTCCTCCGGCCAGGAGAATTCACTGGCAGCTCTCCGGGACATGGCTGTCTCCGCAAAGAACAGCTGTCGTGGCATAATGACTATTTCGTACTCAGCCTTTCACTGACCAAAACAAACCAAGCAGGGCCACCCACGGAGACTAAATATTTCCCTACCCAAAATAACTGGTGCCCAGTTCGGATCCTCAACAAATTATTATCCCTGTTACAGACAGCGCCTCGTAACAGTCCTCTCCTGCCCTTCAAAGACAAACCCCTCTCTTCAAACCAATTCACGTCCCATATCCGTTCTCTGGCAGCAGGCCTTGGGTACGACCCAGGAGTCATCTCGGGTCACTCGTTCCGCATCGGAGCGGCTTCGTCAGCGTCGAAACGCCAAGTCCCTACTCATGTCATTCGTTCCATGGGGCACTGGAGATCGTCTTGTTTCATTAGATACATTCCAAACCCACAAAGGGAAATATCCCAGGCTTTTCAGTCATTGGCGTTATAGGTCATGCGAGTTGGAAGTATATGAATAAACCGGTTTAGACAACATAGTGTACTTGTCTTTTTGCCCTCTCCAGGCTTACCCACGCCCGTGGCTCCCGGCACAACTCAGCCATAGTTCAGGTTCGGCATGCCTTACCCACGTCCAAGACGCATTCAGCCCTGCCCATAAGTATTAAGGCTGATTTCAGCCTGTATTTGTGGGCAGGGCGTTGGCTCCCTATATATACCTGCCAATTCCTTCCCTCAGGTGGTGTGTCTCACTTACCCCTCCCTCCCACCCCTTTTTTCACACACTCCAATAGGGTACGCCCTCTCCAGGCTTACCCACGCCCGTGGCTCCCGGCACAACTCAGCCATAGTTCAGGTTCTGCATGCCTTACCCACGTCCAAGACGCATTCAGCCCTGCCCATAAATACAAATATTAACTCAATGACAGTGCTTGTGTTTCCTAGGAGAGAGAGAGACTGTCTAGACCACCATCACTTTTATCCACCTCTCAGCTGTGAGGAGCAGGCATATAAATATTTTCTATGAATTTGTATTCCATCCATCCGATTTGCCGTGAAGACAAATTTCCTTGCTCTTCCTGGTAACGAATCAGATTTTTTCTAATATGTTACAAAGTGAAAGTAAGAAGCCTGGGAAAGCGATATGACCCATAATGCCATGCAGCGAGCCAATCAGCAGATAGCCATCACAGATGTCACAGTCCTATAAAAAGCTTTATCCTGCACGGTCTCCGCCATTTCACTGTGAGCTGAGCTTAGGGAAAGATATGACAAGCGCTTATGCGCTAGGGACAGTGTTTCAGAAAGCTTTTAATTGTAGAATATTGGATAGGGACAGTGAAGGGACTGCAGTGAGATCATAGGGAGGGTTTTTAGACGCTGTAAGGAGAGCATAGGGAGACTGCAGGGACAGTACAGGTTGAGTGTAATCACCGTGTGCATCTTGTTGAACTGCTGCCAAAATCCCAGTTAAATCAGTTAATTTATATATATAGAATTACTGTGCCTCAGTATTAAAGGGTGGTCTAATATATGGGTGCCTGCATCTTGTTGAACTGCTGACACAATCCCCGTTTATCTGTTAGTTTATATATATAGAGGTGAATCTAGCCTTTCTGCTGCCTGAGGCAAAAACTCAAACAGCGCCCCCCCCCCCCCCCATGCTAATTTCTGAACCTAACCTCTTTGCCACAATGAAAACGCTCATTGCCCATGGCCCTTCTGCTGCCCCCCTCTTGCCCCTACCTGGTGCTGCCTGAGGCAATCGCCTTACCTGGCCTCATTGGTGGTGCACCCCTGTATGTAGGGATTTGCTCTGGTAGGCAGGGTAAGCGGACGCAATACAGAGACAAGACCACGGTTGAAGTCCACAGAACAAAACATGTCACCTGGCAGTGCACAGCAGGCTTTAGGGGCGCCTGACTCCCGGCAACGGAACTGCCTACTGGAATCCTCTAATGCAAGTGTGAAACTAAGGTTTGCCACGAGCTCTGCTCCGCTTTTCAGAGAGGATGAGCAGTTACAGGCCAGTACAGATTTGGAGGAGAGGTCCTATTCTAGCCGTGACTTGGAGGACTATTCTAGCCGTGCAACTACTAATGATGACAGTTGGTTAGGAGCACATGTTTTGAGAGTTCAGGGACATGCACAAGCGTGCTTTACAGACATTAGCATCAAGCTGTCACCAGTGGGGGTCACGATCTAAGTTCCCTATCAGTATGTCTTTGGAGTGTGGGAGGAAACCGGAGTACCCGGGGGAACCCACACCAACACAGGGAGGACATACAAACTCCATGTAGATGTTGCCCTTGATGAGGGTGACATAAGTGACAACCAAACAGATGTAGATGATGATGTAGAAGGTGGGAGCCAGTTGAAGAGGGGAAATCGTCATCAGTGCGCCCATGAGCCAGCAGGGTGGAAGCGTGTCCGTGAGACAGCAGGGTGGAAGCAGTGGGAGATTTCCAGCCAAATGCGGGAGGGGTGCACAGTCTGCTACTCAGCAGACTACCTGTGAGGAACACACTGGCAGTGCACGGGTTCATAAAAGCAGCGCCAGGCCGGCATCACGCAGTGGTGGAGGGAAAACGCCATACTTTCTTCCTGTGTCACTCCAGGAATGCCCCATGAATGTTTTTCTCTCCTCTTCTATCAGTTTGTTGGATCCAACTACCTGTCACCTGCTGCACAACGAGATACTCTTCATATGTAGTTTCAGGATGCAAGGGTTTAAGTTAAGTATAACTTAAATTTTTAGGTAAAATGTATATAGTGGTCAACTATTGGCCCCATGTGGCCCCATTATGTAATTCTCATACAAAAGAGGCATTTTCAGAGACAGCAGGCCACAACAGCATATTGTGCCATGCACCTAAACAGCCAAACCCCATACCAGCAACAGCCCCTGTTTGGCTAACCTATTATATGGCAGCTACTAGTTTTCAGTCTCCTGTCCCTTGTGGCAATAATCCTGTGGCCATGTTTGATCGATCCATCATGTCCGACCCATCTGGTATTAAACATAATACATGCTTAAAGGGTATCTGTCACCTATAGAATCGATATTAAACGAAAAGTATGTCCTTCAGTAGTACTTCATACCTCTTTTCTATATGTTTTTCTTTGGAGCTTATATTATATCTTCATAAAATTCACTTTAATTAATATGCTAATTAGGCATTAACCTCTTCCGGACACATGGCGTACCGGTACGGCATGATGTCCCTGTTCTTAAGGACACATGACGTACCGGTACAGCATGATGTCCCGGTACTTAAGGACACATGACGTACCGGTACGTCATGTGTATTTCCGATCACCGCCGCCCGGGCACCTTAGGTCAATGCGCGGGGGGGTTCTGTGACCCCCCGTGTCGGTCATCGCCCAAAAATTAAAAGTTTCAAGTAAAAATAAACAAAAACGTCATTTTCCCCAAATAAAGTAAAAAAAAAATTGGTAAAAAATAAGGGGGAAAAAAATATTTTTGCTATTGCCGCGTCCGTATCAACCGGCTCTATAAACATATCACATGACCTAACCCCTTAGATGAACACCGTAAAAAAAAAAAATAGCAACTGTGCTAAATAAACAATTTTTTTGTCACCTTACATCACAAAAAGTACAACAGCAAGCGATCAAAAAGGCGTATGTCCACCAAAATAGTACCAATCTAACAGTCACCTCATCCCGCAAAAAATTAGCCCCTACCTGAGAAAATTCTCAAAAAAATAAAAAAACTATGGCTCAGAATATGGAGACACTAAAATGTCATTTTTTTTGTTTTAAAAAAGCTGTTATTGTGTAAAACTTACATAAATGAAAAAAGTATACATATTAGGTATCGCTGCGTCCGTAATAACTTGCTCTATAAAAATATCACATGACCTAACCCCTCAGGTGAATACCGTAAAAAAAAACGATGTAAAAAAAGCAATTTTTTGACACCTTACATCACAAAAAGTGTAATAGCAAGCGATCAAAAAGTCACACGCACCCCAAAATAGTGCCAATCAAACCGTCATCTCATCCCGCAAAAATCATACCCTAACCAAGATAATCACCCAAAAACTGAAAAAACTATGGCTCTCAGACTATGGAAACACTAAAACATGATTTTTTACATTAAAAAAAAAAGTATACATATTAGGTATCGCCGCGTCCGTGACAACCTGGTCTATAAAAATACCACATGATATAACCTGTCAGATGAATGTTGTAAATAACAAAAAATAAAAACGGTGCCAAAACAGCTATTTCTTGTTACCTTGCCTCACAAAAAGTGTAATATAGAGCAACCAAAAATCATATGTACCCTAAAATAGTACCAACACAACTGCCACCCTATCCCGTAGTTTCTAAAATGGGGTCACTTTTTTGGAGTTTCTACTCTGGGGTGCATCAGGGGGGCTTCAAATGGGACATGGTGTCAAAAAAACAGTCCAGCAAAATCTGCCTTTCAAAAACCGTATGGCATTCCTTTCCTTCTGCGTGTGCCCGTACAGCGGTTAACAACCACATATGGGGTGTTTCTGTAAACTACAGAATCAGAGCCATAAATATTGAGTTTTGTTTGGCTGTTAACCCTTGCTTTGTAACTGGAAAAAAATTCTTAAAATGGAAAATCTGCCAAAAAAGTGAAATTTTGAAATTGTATCTCTATTTTCCATTAATTCTTGTGGAACACCTAAAGGGTTAAAAAGTTTGTAAAATCAGTTTTGAATACCTTGAGGGGTGTAGTTTCTAAAATGGTATCACTTTTTTGGAGTTTCTAGGGGTGCATCAGGGGGCCTTCAAATGGGACATGGTGTCAAAAAACCAGTCCAGCAAAATCTGCCTTCCAAAAACCGTATGGCATTCCTTTCCTTCTGCGCCCTGCCGTGTGCCCGTACAGCGGTTTACAACCACATATGGGGTGTCTCTGTAAACTAAAGAATCAGATCCATAAATATTGAGTTTTGTTTGTCTGTTAACGCTTGCTTTGTAACTGGAAAAAAATTATTAAAATGGAAAATCTGCCAAAAAAGTGAAATTTTTAAATTGTATCTCTATTTTCCATTAATTCTTGTGGAACACCTAAAGGGTTAACACAGTTTGTAAAATCAGTTTTGAATACCTTGAGGGGGGTAGTTTCTAGAATGGGGTCATTTTTGGGTGGTTTCTATTATGTAAGCCTCACAAAGTGACTTCAGACCTGAACTGGTCCTTGAAAAGTGGGTTTTTGAAAATTTCAGAAAAATTTCAAGATTTGCTTCTAAATTTCTAAGCCTTGTAACATCCCCAAAAAATAAAATGTCATTCCCAAAATGATCCAAACATGAAGTAGACATATGGGGAATGTAAAGTAATAACTATTTTTGTAGGTATTACTATGTATTATAGAAGTAGAGAAATTGAAACTTGGAAATTTGCAAATTTTTCCAAATTTTGGGCAAATTTGGTATTTTTTTATAAATAAAAATGAATTTTTTTTACTCCATTTTACCAGTGTCATGAAGTACAATATGTGACGAAAAAACAGTCTCAGAATGGCCTGGATAAGTCAAAGCGTTTTAAGGTTGTCACCACATAAAGTGACACTGGTCAGATTTGCAAAAAATGGCCAAGTCCTTAAGTGAAATAGGGCTGACTCCTTAAGGGGTTAAATTTGGCGACCAAGATTAGGATATTTAAATCTCGAAAAACTCTTTTAATTTTAGTAATATTAGTATATCCTACTACTAGTACCTGTTTAATATTAATGCCTACTTTTTGAGGTGAATGGAATGAGATAACCATGACCATTAAACAATAGATGTGAAATACTGACAAGTGAACAGGATGGTTAGATTATGACCTAATGTTTACATACTTGAAATGATCTATTGAAATACTTCAAATGGCCCTTGCTGACAGAACAATTTTCCAGAACAAAAGTCCTTAAGGTGAAAATGAGCCCGGTCCTTAAGGAGTTAAGGTGCCCAGAGGGTTATTAATTCCTTTAAAAGGTGCCTAGTCCCACCCCACTACAGAGCCCAAGCATGCCTCTCTCTCCGCTCATACACTACTCCCCCTGCAGCGTTGTTACCGCCCCCCCCCCCACAGTATGTCACTAGCAGTCGATAACCCCGCCCACCCTTTCCCTTCAGCACTTCAGCATAGCCAACAGGTGCAGTTCCGAAAACTGCCTGCGCCTGTGCTCTTCTAGTTCAACTGAAGGCATCAGCTTCAACTGTTTCACTGGGCATGCGCCTCAGTTGAACTAGAAGAGGGCAGGCACAGGGAGTGTTCAGCACTGTGCCTGTTGACTATGTTTAAAGGAATGAGTGGGCGTGGTTATCGGCTGCTATTGACATAGTAGGGGAGGCAGCAACGGCGCTGAGGGGGGAGACAGACCTGCTTGGGCTCTGTAATGGGACGGTGTAATCGATGGAAGTTTTCCTGTGCGTCTTTGAATGAAAGTAACGCCCCTGTGGACATCTTAATGCCTAATTAGCATATGGATTAACCCCTTAAGGACCTTGCAATTTTCACCTTAAAGGGAACCTGTCACCATGTTCTGACATATAAAACCAAATGTACCTTAATGCTTGTTTACCCTGATAGTTCCCAGGGATCGATCCATAATCTTCTCAGGAATAACCTGTCCTATTTTATTGCCCTATAATGCTTTCCTGGCTTTTATGCTAATTAACAGAAAAGAGTCATATCTTACATGCTTGACCAGAGTCAAGCTCGTCAGCTCCGTCTAAGAAACGCCCCTACAGATAAAATCTCGCGTGAGCTTCCTTGCTTCGAGTCAAGGTAAGCAAGCCCCCTAACCGTCCCCTCTTTTGTTAGATTGACAGCCTGCAGTGTGACCGGGATTGCATAAGTCTCGCGCATGCGTGGTGTGCTCCTTGGTAAGGCGCGATCCTGTCTCCGGCTGCCGCTGTTAGCCGGGTTTCAGTGGGGCACTGCACATGCGCGAGACTTGTGCGATCCCAGCCGCGCTGCAGGCTGTCAAGCTAACAAAAGAGTTTTTTTTTTATTTTGGGCGACTGTCTTATGTAGGTGCTCATTTTTTTCAGTATGATATGACGGTTTGATTGGTACTATTTTAGGGTGCATATGACTTTTTGATCGCTTGGTATTACACTTTTTGTGATGTAAGGTGACAAAAAAATGGCTTTTTTGACACACTTTTTAAAAAATATATTTTTACAGTGTCCACCTGAGGGGTTAGGTCAAGTTTTTTTTATTTTTTAGGGACTGTCTTAGGTAGGGTATCATTTTTTGCGGGATGAGATGATGGTTTGATTGGCACTATTTTGGGGTGCATATGACTTTTTGATCGCTTTCTATTACACTTTTTGTGATGTAAGGTGACAAAAAATGGCTTTTGACACAGTTTTTATAAAAAAAAAATTATAGTGTTCATCTGAGGGGTTAGGTCATGTAGTATTTACCTAATATGTATACTTTTTTTTATTTATTTAAGTTTTACACAATGATATCATTTTTGAAACAAAGCAAAAAAAGACGCTAACAGTTGCCTAGGACAGCGGTCCCCAACCGCTGTGCCGCGGCCCAGGATCGGGCCCTGGAAGATTGTTTGCCGGGCCGCGGCAATCAGGGCTGTCTTTAGCGCGGTACTAATGAAGCGCTTCGATTATGGAAGCACTTCATTAGTACTGGTGGACCAGGAAGCGGTGAAGGATCTGTACTCACCGATTCCTGGTCCTCGGCTCGGCTGTTGGGTATGCAGGGCTGCACACAGCGTGACCTCACACTGTGCGCCGGGATACACAGCCGACAGCAGGATGAAGAGAATCGAGATGGTGAGGAGGGTTGGCGTCCAGGAGCAGGAAAGGTAAGTGTTATTTTTTATTTTTTTTTGCGCTGGGGGCTGACATGAGGGCTGGGGGCTGACATGAGGGCTTAAGGCAAACATGGGTGGCTGATGGCTGACATGGGTGCCTGATGACTGACATGGGGGGCTGCTGGCTGACATGGGGGCCTGCTGGCTGACATGGGGGCTGCTGGCTGACATTGGGGGCTAATGGCTAACATTGGGGGCTAATGGCTGACATTGGGGGCTAATGGCTGACATGGGGGGCTTATGGCTGACATGGGGGGCTTATGGCTGACATGGGGAGCTTATGGCTTACATGAGGGCTTATGGCTGACATGGGGGGCTTATGGCTGACATGGGGGCTTATGGCTGACATGGGGGGCTTATGGCTGACATGGAGGGCTTATGGCTTACATGGGAGGCTGTTGGCTGGCTGACATGGGGGCTGATGGCTGACATAGGGGCTGATGGCTGACATAGGGACTGATGGCTGACATGGGGGCTGATGGCTGACATGAGGGCTGATGGCTGACATGAGGGCTGATGGCTGACATGAGGGCTGGGGGCTGACATGAGGGCTGGGGGCTGACATGGGGGGCTTATGGCTGACATGGGGGGCTTATGGCTGACATGGGGGGCTTATGGCTGACATGGGGGGCTTATGGCTGACATGGGGGGCTTATGGCTGACATGGGGGGCTTATGGCTGACATGGGGGGCTTATGGCTGACATGGGGGGCTTATGGCTGACATGGGTGGCTTATGGCTGACATGGGGGGCTTATGGCTGACATAGGGGGCTTATGGCTGACATAGGGGGCTGATGACTGGCTGACATGCGGGCTGATGGCTGACATGAGGGCTGGGGGCTGACATGAGGGCTGATGGCTGACATAAAGGCTGGGGCTGACCTGGGGGGCTGATGGCTGACATGGGGGCTGATGGCTGACACGGGGGCTGATGGCTGACATGGAGGGTGATAGATGACTAAAGGTTGGGGGGGTTGATCGGAGGCATTGGGGGTCTGATTGACATTGGGGTATGATTAGGGCTGTCAGCAGAGGTCTGATTAACATTGGGGGTCTGATTGCTGGTCTGACCTGAGGTGTAATGAAAAATTATTTTTTTCTTATTGTTCTCCTCTAAAACCTAGGTGCATCTTATAGGGCAAAAAATACGGTACAGTGCATCAGAGACCAGTGCATCAGAGACCAGTGCAGCAGGGACCAGTGCAGCAGAGACCGTAGTCAGTTTATATAGTCGTTATATAGTGTTATATATTTTAGTATGCACCTTGTGTTTTGTTATGCGCGTGAATCAGTCAGCACCCCCTAAGCCCGCCAACCCCTCTAAGCTCCGCCCCCTTCCTCCCCCACCCAGTCCCTGGGAAAATTGTCTTACATGAAACTGGTCCTTGGTGCAAAAAAGGTTGGGGACCACTGGCCTAGGAGACCCAACCTGGGGGCTGGGCCTCTTAGGCCTCTGTACATGCCGGGCCCCAAGCTTTGAAATGGCTTGGGGCTGCCATGGCAACCATCGAGTCCCTGCCACAGCAGCGCGGGGACCCGATGGATGAGGTGAGGGAGTGCAGCCGGATCTTTGCCGCTGATCGCGGCACCGCACGCTGGGAGGAGGAAGGACCACAGGACAAGAATGCTCGTCCTGGGGCACTAAGTACCAGCCTTTTAGGACGAGCATTCTCGTCCTGGGTCCTTAACGTGTTAAAGTGAATTTTATGAAGATATAATACAAGCTGCAAAGAAAAAGAAAAACATATGGAAAGAAGGTATGAAGTACTATACCTTATAGATTGTAAGCTCTTGTGGGCAGGGTCCTCTTCCCCTCTGTACCAGTCTTTTAATAGTTTCTTGTTTATTGTATTTTATATTTGTGTAACCCCAGCTGGATGTACAGCACCATGGAATTAATGACGTTTTAAAATAAATAATAATAATTATAAATATAAATATAAGGACATAATTTTGGTTTAATATCGATTTCTTTTGAAGTGAAATACCATCCAGTTCATAGTATATATTTGTATAGTTTTCTATTTTACACTTGGAATATGGAAATCATAATTTTTTTATGCACCCCTTAGGGGACCAGGTCTTAATGATGACCATCCTCATTTTTTGCTGGCTTTACATCTTCCAAATCATCCTTCAAAGTCTCCATGTCCTACAAAAGTCAGCAAGATGCAGGGAGAGGAGGAGCTAGATGTTCCTGATGACATATTCTCATCGATATTAGATAATGTGGAAAAGGAGGAAAAGCAAATGGCAGAAGAAGGGCTCCCACCCTTAGGGCAGGAGAGTGCTGGGGTTAGAGAAATGGGTTTGCAACTAAGGGGGTTGGGGGCTTTCTTCTTGTGTCACTCCATGAATGCCCCATGACTGTTTTTCTGTTCTCTTTTATCAGTTCGTTGGATCCAACTGCCGGTCACCTACTGCACCACAAGGTATTCGTCATATGTAGTTTCAGGATGCAAGGGTTAAAGGTAAGTATAACTTTATTAGGTAAAATTATACATATATATATATATATATATATATATATATACTGTATATATATAGCAAAAAAATTGCGGTACGGGACAAATAAACAGACAATATATATATATATATACAGTATCTCACAAAAGTGATTACACCCCTCACATTTTTGAAAATATTTTATTTTATCTTTTTATGGGACATCACTGGAGAAATGACACTTTGATTCAATGTAAAGTAGTCAGTGTACAGTTTGTATAACAGTGTAAATTCGGTGTGCCCGCAAAGTAACTCAACACACAGCCATTAATGTCTAAACCGCTGACAACAAAAGTGAGTACACCCCTAAGTGAAAATGGCCAAATTGTGCACAATAAGCCATTTTCACTCCCCAGTGTCATGTGACTCGTTAGTGTTATCAGGTCTCAGGTGTGAATGGGGAGAAGGTGTGTTAAATTTTGTGTTATCGCTCTCTCACAAGTTCAAAATGGCAGCTCACGGAAAAGAACTCTGTGAGGATAAAAAAAAAAGAATTCTTGCTCTACATAAAGATGGCCTAGGCTATTAAAATATTGCAAACACCCTGAAACTGAGCTGCAGCACTGTGGCCAAGACCATACTGTGGTTTAACAAGACAGATTCCACCAGAAAAGGCCTCGCCATGGTTGACCAAAGAAGTTGAGTGCACGTGCTCAGCGTCATATCCAGAGGTTGTCTTTTTAAAATAGACATACGAGTGCTGCCAGCATTGCTGCAGAGGATAAAGGGGTCTGCCTGTCAGTGCTCAGACCATATGCCGCACACTGCATCAAATTGCTCTGCATGGCTGATGATGCACAAGAAAGCCCACAAACAGTTTGCTAAAGACAAGCAGACTAAGGACATGGATTACTGGAACCATGTCCTGTGGTCTGATGAGACCAAGATAAACTTATTTGGTTCAGATGGTGTCAAGTATGTGTGGTGGCAACTAGGTGAGGAGTACAAAGACAAGTATGTCTTGCCTACAGTCAAGCCTGGTGGTGGGAGTGTCATGGTTTGGGGCTGCATGAGTGCTGCCGGCTGTGGGGAGCTACAGTTCATTAAAGGGGTTTTGCAGTTTGTTTAAACTGATGATCTATCCTCTGGATAGATCATAAGCATCTGATTGGCGGGTGTCCGACACCCGGGACCCCCCGCCGATCAGCTGTTTGAGCAGGCACAGTGATGTCACGACTAGTATCAATGGCGTGGGCGGCTAAGGTGCCTTCTCAAACAGCTGATCGGCGGGGGTCCCGGGTGTCGGACCCCCGCCGATCAGATGCTGATGATCTATCCAGAGGATAGATCATCAGTTTAAACAAACTGCAGAACCCTTTTAAGGGAACCATGAATGCCAACATGTAGTGCGACATATATGATCCCCTCCCTTCGGAAAGTGGGCGCAGGGCAGTATTCCAACATGATAATGACCCTTAACACACCTCCAAAACAACCACTGCCTTGATAAAGAAACTGAGGGTAAGGATGCTGGAGGAGTGGAAGAGGATTCCAGTGGCAACCTGTGAAGCTCTAGTGAACTCCATGGCCAAGAGAGTTAAGGCAGTGCTGGAAAGTAATGGTGGCCACACAAAATATTGACACTTTGGGCACAATTTGGCCATTTTCAATTAGGGGTGTACTCACTTTTGTTGCTAGTGATTTAGACATTAATGGCTGTGTGTTGAGTTATTTTGAGAGCACATCAAATTTACACTGTTATACAAACTGTACACTGACTACTTTACATTGTTTACAGTGTTGTCCCATGAAAAGATATAATAAAATATTTGCAAAAATGTGAGGGGTGTACTCACTTTTGTGAGCTACTGTATATATATATAGCGGTGAACTATTGGCCCCATGTGGCCCCTTTATGTAATTCTCATACAAAAGGGGCATTTTCAGGAGATTGCAGGCCACAACAGCAATAGTTTGCATATTGTGCCATGCACCTAACAAGCCAACCCCCATACCAGCAATAGCCCATGTTTGGCTAACATATTATATGGCAGCTACTAGTTTTCAGGCTCCTGTCCCTTATGGCAATAATCCTATGGCCATGTTTTATCCATCCACCATGTTCGGCCCATCTGCTATTAACTGTAATACATGTTTAAAGCAAAATACCATCTGGTTCTAAGTAGATATTTGTATAGTTTTCAATTTTACACTTGAAATATGGAAATCATTCTTTTTTTAAAGGGATTCATGTCTACAGTGTTAAAAAATAATTTCTGTCCTTTCAGTAGTTTTCCTTTTGACAGAACAGAGCCATTTACAATTTTAATGTGTACATCTTTATATCTATTCTCAGTCCATTTTTGAAAGTTCTGCATTGTTTGCATTGTTTCCAGAGCATATAGTACAGGGCCTATTTTTGTTTTTGCATTTTTTTCCGCCAAGGTTTTGACATCATGGCGTTTACTGTGCCCTAAAAATGACATAACATCCTTATTCTGAGGCTTAATATGAATACGGCGATACCATTTTCTGACAGCCATAACTTTTTTATATTTTGGTCTATAGAGCTATATGAAGGCTTATTTCTTACGGGATGAAATTTTGATTTTATTTGTACCATTTTATGTACGATTTTAGACCACCATTTTTTTTATTTTTTGAGGGAAAAATTGACAAAAAAGATGGCAAATCGTGTGTTTTTCATTTCTTTTTCCATTGCGGTGATCAGCGCGCAAGAAATTTGCATTAATATTTTAATAGTTTAAACATTTTCGAATGAGGCAATACCTAATATATTTTTTTGATTTATATATTTTTAAATGTAAAATTGGGAAGGGTATTTAAACTTTAAATTTTTTCTTTTTCTTTACTTTTATAGTGACAACTTTTAACTCCCTTAGGGGACTAGAAGCTGGGATCTTTTGATCCCTTGTCCTATTCAGATCTATTAGGGTGAATAGCATTTTGACGGGCTCCTTGCTGAGCTTAGCCTTGAGCTTCAAAAGCGTCCAGGCTGCAATGGTAACCGATTGGAGCCCCGTAGTTTTACTGCAGGGGCTACGATTGAAAGGAAGAGGGAGCCATATCCCTCTCCTCTGCCTTACCTCACAGATGCTGCGATCTGTGTTGATCACTGCATCTGAGGGGTTAAATGACGGGGTTCGGCGGGACCGCCATTCCCTGTCATTCCGGCTGGGTGTTTGCTGTATGATGCAGCGACACCCGCCGCATATGGAGCGGGGTTCAATATAGCAGCACGCACCATACATTCCCTCAGCCACTGTGACATACCGGTATACCTGATTGATGATGAATTAATTCGTAATGAATCAAATTTCTTTATGAAGTTCAGCAAATCAGCCGAATCAGATTTTTCAAAACTTTGCTCATTCCTAATCTGAATGTAAGTAAGATTTTATTTACTGACTGCAAGGAGAAAATTATAAAAAAATTTAAACACATATTAGAAAGTTGCACAGGGTCCCCACGGTGGGATTGTCAGTGCAGTATTGATCATGGATTGAGAGGCCAAAGTGACTTATTCTTTGCAGAGGAGGTAGTCGTCTTACAGTAGTGGACTGAGGATAGTCTTGGCCGCAAACATGTGCATTTTTCAGCTTAAAGGCTGTCACTGGGCGGTAGTGGCTGAGTGTGTTTGTCAGCCTAGCAGTGGTCAGTGCCGGGGTTCTGATGGGGCTATGAGAGATATCAGCTCAGAAGGAAGTGAATAGGAGGCTACAGCTGAGCGTGGATGGTCTAAGAGGCTGGAGTGGCTTGTCCATTCCAGAGGAGGCGATGGGCTGGAGAGTTTGACATAGGGCCTGCAGAACGCTGCCCAGAGGTTCATTTTGGGAGATCCATGGACAATAGCTGTCAACCTGACATCACTGAGCAAGACTTGGAGGATCACATGCATATGGTGAGCTGACCTAGGGAAAATCATTACTGTTTTAAAGTAGAATACTGGGGATAGCCATGGCCACAGAAGTGTGCAACTGGCAGCTAGAAGATGCTGAGGCCAGCCCAGTAGGAAGACAAGGCAGGTGGTATGTCATGCTGGACTTGGGGAAGGTTAAAGTGAAAGTCGAGGAGCTGCAGTGTGAGACTGACAAGCATTCTGAATGGGAGTTTGGTAGCTGGCTTGTTGTGGGTAAGTGATCCTGAAAGAATACTAGCCATAAGACATTAACAGTGACCTAAGGAAAAAAAAGTTATAGGGGTTAATTTCTAAAGACAGCTCAAGTATGTTCTGCAACATTTAAGCCATTGTGTCAGCTACAGTGAAATCATGCTTCAGTGGCCTAGAAGAGTATTGTTACTATCAAGCATATTGGTGTGCAAAGGGGAACCCCTCAAAAACACACTTGTTAGAAGCCAGTGTGAAGAGCCAAAAGAGCATCTGTCCCTCTGGAGGAACCAGTGTATTGCAGTGATGGCCTTTTTATTTAAGTTGATTTAATGTTATGTTTCAGTACTTATGCGATAATCAACATGGTTGAAAAACTTTTAAGTGATTGTCCAAAGTGAATTATTCCTTTAAACATTTTAACCATTTCTGATATACTTTGCAGAACTAGAGAGAATTTATTCAAGGGAAAAGTCGTCCCAAAGTTATTTTCATAAAATCCAATGAGATATGCCAGAAGATCATATCACTGGATCTAATTTCTACTATGTGTATATCCGTGTTCAAACCTGCTTAGCAGATCAGTTTTGGCTTTCAACGTCTATATTTGTTCTTGGAAAAATTTGTGCTTGGAAAAAGGTTTGCCTAGACAGGTGCCTCAACGCAACAAAATACTCAAGCTCGTCATGAACATGAAATCTGAAGTTAATGCCAATCATTCTATACTCTACATCAGTGCTACTCAAACTGTCAGATTGGCTTCAGAGATGACGGGTCCCGCAGATCTTGGTGTCATGCCCTACCATGGCCCTAGATTCTGCAGCATGGTCCTACTGTCCTACTCTTTCTGTCATGTGCAGATGAGCTGTTTCACAGAATGCTTCTTCTGGACAGACATTATGCTATGCAGATGAGCATAGGAACATAAGCATTGAAGCTGAGGACCATGGTTCACACAGGGGTACTCTGGACTAGCATGGGGTTGGCACTGTTATAGTGCATAGTCCCAATTTTTGGATAAAAGAGACCAACTGTTGCCTAGCTCTCTTACCTAAGCTGTAGTGGACATTTGTCCTCCAGAGACTTTCATAACGGTTAGCCTACTTTATTATTATCCATTTGTATTCACACAAGTAAATACATTTTTATGCCAGCATGTGACTGACCACTGAGGTTTGTACAATAATTTTTACAACTGTCCCACAGGGGACAGTAGCTGACAAGGACTATAATATGTTTATAAATCTATGGGGGGAAGCGCTAATTATGAGGGTAGATGTATATGGAATGTATCATTAATTTAACCTGAGAAAGATATAAGCAGAACATTTCATGTGTGTTTTTTTGTTTTTGCTGCAAGGATTCCTTGCATAAGTATCACATACAAAGTTTATTACGGTACTTAAAATGCATTGGCAGTGTGGTACAGGACTTTTTTAATGTGATTTTTCAATTACAGGAGTTGCTTTTATCCTGGTGTTGGATCAATACTTTGTTGCTTGGATTCATCACAAGATTCATCACAAGATTTGCCATCCGGATCCAGCCAGCTGGTCTTTTTGTACTTCCAAAGTTTATTGGTACTTTGTAGAGGGATATGTTATTAGGAAAATGCTTAAAGTAACCTGTCACCAGGATTGCTTCCATCTAGATCTAAACTCATGATGATCAATGCAAATAATACGAGAGGATATTCATCCTTTGATGTCTAAATGGAAACACAAGGTACTCCACTCACATGTAATACATTCCATCTCATGCATTTCATCTAAATACATGGAAAACAGCAAGATGAATTTATTTTCTATGACAGCAATAGAAAATAATGTCAGAGTGACACTGACATATATACACTGACGAGCAAAAGGGTAACAATGTTTTGAACGTTTGACTCCATATCTCACCATCCACTACAGCTTCAAACATGAGACTACCATCATTTTATAGACAATCATCTTGGCTATCTTATACGTGAATTGGACTTGGAACTATTTAGTAAATGATTAGTTCTGCAGATTCTTGTCATGTAACTGCATTGTT
The DNA here is from genome assembly GCF_905171765.1 of Bufo bufo. Classification (NCBI taxonomy): domain Eukaryota; kingdom Metazoa; phylum Chordata; class Amphibia; order Anura; family Bufonidae; genus Bufo; species Bufo bufo. The sequence continues at coordinate 257,074,545 of NC_053389.1, forward strand.
ACTGTTTTGCTCCTGGTGGTGGAAAAATCTTTTTCTTCTTGTATACTACAAATTACAACCTGTTCTCACATTCCCTTATTAGCTTATTGTCTTATTAGATTGATTCCCAAGCAAAAGGTTCTAATCCAGGAGCCGCCATGAAGAAGATTTCCCAAGAACAGAGAATCAGCCAGCTCAATCATAGCAGTATCTTGCCCAAGAAAATTGCCAAACTGCATCATATGAGTGCCATGACAGTTGGAAGAATATGAAATGAAGTCCATCCATCCATTCCAAAGCCAAGAGGTGGACGTCCAGGCAAAATCAAATGCTAAATAGTTGCAAGTCCAATTTATGTATGAGATAGCCAAGATGATTGTCTATAAAATGATGGTAGTCTCACATTCGAAGCTGTAGTGGATGGTGAGATATGGAGCCTGAAAGTCAAAAGTTTAAAACATTGTTACCCTTTTGCTTGTCAGTGTAAATGTACTTGATCATTTATCTATAATAGCCTGCCTACATTCAATGGAGTGCCTGTGCTGTTAATAGTGAGCCCTGCAGTGATGATTGGCTTGAAAAGTCAAAGGCATATTGGTACACCTTAGACTTTTTTTAGGGTGCGTGTTTCCACAGAGAGGGCTCTGAGTGCTGCCTCTGGCACCCGTGCTATAGGTTTGGCACCACTGTCCTATAGTGTAAACCCCCCAAAAATTATCCTGTTTTGGAAACCACACCCTTCAAATAATTTATTGAGGGGTGTAGTGAGTGCTTTGACCCTATAGGTGCTTTATAGAATTTAGAAACACTTGGCTGTTAAAATGAAAAATTTGCATGTTGCTTTATCGGCAGATTTTAGTGCCCCCAAACAGTAGAATGCTCTGTTAGTGCCCTCACACAGTAATTCTGTCCCCTTAGTGCCCCACACAGTAAAATGCCCCCTTAGGCTCTAATAAATACGTGATCACACTCTAGATCAGACACTGAAAAAATGAGTATAATCATACACACAAGGTTCAGCCATAAGGCTTCTGCAGCTTCACTGAACATCTCCACCTAGTGTTCCCCCTTGGAGTTTCACTTACATGCGATTGGATGCTTTTCTGACGCCACTAACAAGTGTCTTCTGACAGAACATCTGTGGTTGTATAGAAAAGGCTGGGACCCACAGCAAATGTATGTACACATTCCCCCCTTCCTCCCCAAGCAATTTACCAGCAACCCCCTTCCACGGCCAATCATGACCGCTCCATACTTACCAAAAACCCTCTACCCACTCAGAAGTAATGCCTTTTTAGTGCCCCCAAACAATAATAATGCTCCTATAGTCTATCCTCACAGTAAAGCTCCTCCTTAATGCCCCCACATATTTGTGCTCCTCCTAATATATGTGAAGGCCCCATGAGTGTAAATAAAAAAAAAAACATTAATACTCACAAGAGATGAAGACTACAAATCCCAGCAAGTCCAGGCTGTTATTCGATATCAGAGGATATTACAGGAGGAGGTACAAAAGGAGGGAATTACAACTCCGAACATGTCCAAGCTGTTATGTTATATCAGAGAACATTACAGAAAGGAAGCCTAAGAGGAGACAACTACCACGCCCAACATTTCCCTGGCTCTTACATTAAGTCCATGCTTCTTCATTTTCTTCTATTCCACACAAAGCTCGGTCCCCTCATGGTACAGGACATCATCACAGGTCCTTCACTAATCACCACCTCTTTGCCTCTCCACTGCTTAGCTCTGGCGGGGCCTCTTCTGCACTGATCACATGATAGTGATGTCATCAGAGGTCCTTCATCACCAGTTCTCTCCACAGCTGAACTCTACCCATCCTGCGCTTATCACATGACAGTGATATTATCACAGGTCCTGCAGCTCTTACTAATGTCTATTAAAGGGCATCTGTCAGCAGATTTGTACCTATGAAACTGGCTGATCTGTTGCATGTGCTCTTGGCAGTTGAAGGCATCTGTGTTGGTTCCATGTTCATATGTGACCGCATTGCTGAGAAAAATTATATTTTGATATATGCAAATGAGCCTCTAGAAGCAACGGGGTCATTGCTGTTACACCTAGAGGCTCTGCTCTCTTTGCAACTGCTGCACACTCTCAACTTGGATTGACAGGGCTAGGTGTGATATAATTTTCACTGCCTGGCCCTGCAGAGGGCGCGGCAGTTGAAGAGAGACTAAGCCTTTAGGAGTGACAACAACGCCCCTATTGCTCCTAGAGGCTCATTTGCATATATTAAAACATCTTTTTTTCTCAGCAATGCAGACACATATGAGCATGGGACCTTCAGCTGCTAAGCGTACATGCAACAGGTCAGCCAATTTCATAGGTACAAATCTGCTGACAGATGACCCTTAAAAGCTATTAGCAGAGCACATCTTACTACCTATATAAATACAGCTTGGCAGGGAAGGTCCTCTAAGGAACCAACAGCAGTCACTACTGCTGATACCACGGTAGTTCCACCCCACTCTCTGAGTCTGTGCAGGATAGCGCAGCCAGGTCCAGAATGAGCCTAGTTAGGTCAGGAGGGACGAGGCGGCCTCCGAGGGTGGTAGGACACAGGTGAAAAACAGGGAATGTCCCACCAGATCTGAGATTTTGGGAATATACGATGAGAGGGCTGTGGAGTAAATGAGCACCATGTACATTTGAGCCCCAATATGGTGATTTACACAGCTTGTGCTGACAACTGTAGAGGCTCTGAGCTGAAATAATAAATGGAACCCCTGAGACGTGACCCCATTTTGGAAACTTCACCTGTCAAGGTATTAAGAGGTGAAGTGAGCATTTTGATGCCACAGATATTTTTTGCAGAAATGAATGCACAGGCAACTGCAAGTTTTTTTTAACACATATGGCATTTCAGTGCCCAGCTTATCCCATCCACACCGTTTAAATTGTTCTACTGGGTACTGAAATACCGTAAATGTGGATGTAAACTGCTGTTTGGGTGTGCTGCATGGTTTTGAAGGGAAAGGCCACCTTTTGGCATTTACAGAAGAGCCTTTGGGTGCCAGTGCAACCATTTTCTAACAAACATATCTTTTTTATTTTTTTATTGACAGAGCTATGTGAGGGCCTATTTTTTAAAAACAAATTTCCAAGATGAGTTGCCATTATCATTGGTTCTATTTTGGGGGTACATATGACACTTTGTTCACTTTTTATTAGCTTTTTGGAAAGCAGAATAAAGGAAAGATGGCAATTCTGCCATTGCTTTTTGGATTGTTTTATAGTGGAAAATGATGATAAGTTTATTCTGCTGAGCAGTACAATTACAGAGATACAATTTTATATTATTATATTTTTTTACATTTTATCACTTTTACACAAAGCATTTTTGCTATTTTTCGAGAGCCATACTTTATTTTTTATTTTTCTGGGGATGGTCATGTGTTAGGGCTGATCAGTATTTAAACAGAACTTCATGGCACTCTGCTTTTGTGGATGCTGGAAGTCGGGTTCCCACCCCGTTTACAGTAGAAATAGAAACTCCAGCAATGTAGATGCAAAATCGTGAATGTTTATTTAGAAATGCGGCTGTACATGAAGTGACGCTTCAGCCTCACTAGGTATTTATCAAACTACAGCAAGAAAAAAATAAACATAACGTAAATTAATAGAAATATACCAGGACAGTGGTAATAGGTATATAATTACAATTGCACAAGAGACAACAGTAATAGCCCAGTGTCTAATGTTCAGAATAGCATGGATCCTGATGGTAAAGCTGGAAGGGGTCCAACTGTGGGATCCGTCGGCTGAGTCCATATTCATGTGATAAGGAAAATATTCCCATACTTAAACAATTATACTAGATAATTCATGATGGTGATATTCACAATATTAAGCATAAAATGGGTAAATAGATGTGTCATAAGTGTTGTTAGAGTCATAGGTGCATAGTAAACAGTACGCCCCTGGATGTTATGTAGTATAGAGATACAGGTATTAGTCATTAACAAAGCGATATGTAAAATATGGTAGGGGGCACTCAACTACCTGGTACCAGTTGGACAAATAATAAACAGTAGTAAAGGACCACTGAGGAAGGGGCACGTTTAGACCCCGAAACGCGTCTGGTTGTAGCAGCTACCATACCCAAGGGATCCCACATATCATATGTGGCTACGAACACTTCAAATATCTCATTGATTCCAGCTGAATAGGCGCGCGCCTAATTAATACAAACCTTGGAAGCGGACCCAGCCTCCGAAACCTCCCCATCTCTGATCATGTGTATAGACTCCGATCACGTGACTGGGGATCACGTGAACAAGACAGAAGGTCCTTGATACTCTTCTTTGGCGTCCGACCGCATGCAGACCTGACCTTCCAAGAGAGACCGAATCGGACCACACGATTTCTGGAGGGGTAAAGTACAGAGTTATATGCGTACAAGCACCTACACTTATGCCCTAATCAAGTACCGTATGCCTACTACAATTTATGCTTGTAACGGAGCAATGACATATGGGAAGCAGGCTGCAGCGACCCCCATCTGTCACTAGCATTATCTCACATTAGAGTTGGTAGCGTCACTTGGATATCCCACATTTGGAGTCTTTGGTTACGTTTTTAGTTGCGGACCTATACGAACTCATCTATCCCAAACAGGGGATTCTGAGCTCCAACGACCAGTCGCCTTACTAGCTTCAACACCAGGAGCATCCAGTGACTGTCCATAGTTATATTATAAGAATTTTACATCCATTTTGTGTTTTATATGTATTTTATTATCCGTTTCATGGCGCCTATATACAGTCGTGGTCAAAAGTTTTCAGAATTACATAAATATTGGAAATTGGAAAAGTTGCTGCTTAAGTTTTTATAATAGCAATTTGCATATACTCCAGAATGTTATGAAGAGTGATCAGATGAATTGCATAGTCCTTCTTTGCCATGGAAATTTACTTAATCCCAAAAAAACCTTTCCACTGCATTTCATTGCTGTCATTAAAGGACCTGCTGAGATCATTTTAGTAATCGTCTTGTTAACTCAGGTGAGAATGTTGACGAGCACAAGACTGGAGATCATTATGTCAGGCTGATTGGGTTAAAATGGCATACTTGACATGTTAAAAGGAGTGTGATTCTTGAAATTGTTCTTCCATTGTTAACCATGGTGACCTGCAAAGAAACACGTTCAGCCATCATTGCGTTGCATAATGGCTTCACAGGCAAGGATATTGTGGCTACTAAGATTGCACCTCAATCGACAATTTATAGGATCATCAAGAACTTCAAGGAAAGAGGTTCAATTCTTGTTAAGAAGGCTTCAGGGCGTCCAAGAAAGTCCAGCAAGCGCCAGGATCGTCTCCTAAAGAGGATTCAGCTGCGGGATCGGAGTGCCACCAGTGCAAAGCTTGCTCAGGAATGGCAGCAGGCAGGTGTGAGCGCATCTGCACACACAGTGAGGTGAAGACTTTTGGAAGATGGCCTGGTGTCAAGAAGGGCAGCAAAGAAGCCACTTCTCTCCATCCTGAGACCATTCATGTGTGGGGTTGCTTCTCATCCAAGGGAGTGGGCTCACTCACAATTTTGCCCAAAAACACAGCCATGAATAAAGAATGTTACCAAAACACCCTCCAACAGCAACTTCTTCCAACAATCCAACATCAGTTTAGTGAAGAACAATGCATTTTCCAGCACGATGGAGCACCGTGCCATAAGGCAAAAGTGATAACTAAGTGGCTCGGGGACCAGAACATTGAAATTTTGGGTCCATTGCCTGGAAACTCCCCAGATCTTAATCCCATTGAGAACTTGTGGTCAATCCTCAAGAGGTGGGTGGACAAACAAAAACCCACTAATTCTGACAAACTCCAAGAAGTGATTATGAAAGAATGGGTTGCTATTAGAGTTGAGCGAACACCTGGATGTTCGGGTTCGAGAAGTTCGGCCGAACTTCCCGGAAATGTTCGGGTTCGGTATCCGAACCCGACCCGAACTTTGTCCCGAACCCGAACCCCATTGAAGTCATGGGGGACCCAAACATTTCGGCACTAAAAAGGCTGTAAAACAGCCCAGCAAAGAGCTAGAGGGCTGCAAAAGGCAGCAACATGTAGGTAAATCCCCTGCAAACAAACGTGGATAGGGAAATGAATTAAAATAAAAACTAAAAAAATTTAAATTAACCAATTTCAATTGGACAGAGGTCCCATAGCAGAGAATCTGGCTTCACGTCAGCAGAGAATCAGTCTCTTCATGCCATAGCAAAGAATCTGGCTTCATGTCAGCAGAGAATCAGTCTCTTCATGCCATAGCAGAGAATCTGGCTTCATGTCAGCGCAGAATCAGTCTTCATGTCATAGCAGAGAATCAGGCTTCACGTCACCCACCACTGGAACAGGCCACTGTCACATATTTAGGCCCCGGCACCCAGACAGAGGAGAGAGGTCCCGTAACAGAGAATCTGGCCTTATGTCAGCACAGAATCTGTCTTCATGTCATAGCAGAGAATCAGGCTTCACGTCACCCACCACTGGAACAGGCCACTGTCACATATTTAGGCCCCGGCATCCAGACAGAGGAGAGAGGTCCCGTAACAGAGAATCTGGCCTTATGTAAGCGCAGAATCAGTCTTCATGTCATAGCAAAGAATCAGGCTTCACGTCACCCACCACTGGAACAGGCCACTGTCACATATTTAGGCCCAGGCACCCAGACAGAGGAGAGAGGTCCCGTAACAGAGAATCTGGCCTTATGTCAGCACAGAATCTGTCTTCATGTTATAGCAGAGAATCAGGCTTCACGTCACCCACCACTGGAACAGGCCACTGTCACATATTTAGGCCCAGTGTCACGGAACCATGAACCAGACGTACAACAAGAGATAAGTGAAAATAAGAGGGCTTTATTGAACATAAAGCTGTAAAGCAAAAGTCCAAACGAATGGTGAAACTGAAGCAGAGTCTTTGAGAGGCCAGAGATCGGGAACCAGAAGGGTAGTCAGACGAAGCCAGGATCAGGAACCAGCAGGGTAGTCAGACGAAGCCAGGATCAGGAACCAGCAGGGTAGTCAGACGAAACCAGGATCAGGAACCAGCAGGGTAGTCAGACGAAACCAGGATCAGGAACCAGAAGCAGCAGCAGTCTTAGAAGCATGTGAACACAGGAGGACCAAGCAAGGAACTGAAGCCACAGACCTCCTATATATATGAGCTAGGCATCCAGCTCCTCCCAGTGGGAAGGAGGAGCTGCAGGGTGGAAGGCTACAAGAAACCCAGAAACCAAGATGGCCGCCAGCACATGTCAAACGAAGGAGAACAGCAAGAAGGTAAGACCATGACAGTACCTCCCCCTCAAGGGCCCCTCCTCCGCGGAGCAAAAAACGGTTTCTGAGGGAAGCGTGCGTGGAAGGCTCGGAGCAAGGCAGGAGCATGGACATCTGCGGAGGGAACCCAGGAACGCTCCTCTGGACCATAACCACGCCAATGGACCAAAAACTGCACCCGACCGCGGACCAGGCGTGAGTCCAGGATATTACTCACCTCATACTCCTCATGATTGCCCACTCGGACCGGACGAGGCCGAGGAACCGAGGAAGTGAAACGATTACACACCAGTGGCTTCAACAGGGAGACATGAAACACGTTAGAGATCCGCATGCCAGGAGGAAGCGCAAGGGCATAGGCTACCGGGTTTACCCTGCGAAGCACTCGGAAGGGACCAACAAAGCGAGGCGCCAGCTTGGGAGTAGGCACTCGAAGGTTGAGGTTGCGGGTGGACAACCATACACGGTCTCCGACCTGGTAGGAAGGAGCAGGCGCTCGTCTGCGATCAGCCTGGAGTCTCTGGCGCTGCGCAGAGGCCTCAAGGGACTTCTGGATCTGTACCCAAGAAGCACGTAGGACGGAAAGGTGATCCTCCACCGCCGGAATATCCTGGGGAGAGAATACCTCCGGTAACACGGCAGGTTGGAACCCATAATTGGCCATGAAGGGAGACGTCCCAGAGGAAGAGTTCACCGCCGTGTTCCTGGCAAACTCAGCCCAAGGCAGAAGGTCAACCCAATTGTCTTGGTGATCGGAGACATAGCAACGAAGGAATTGCTCCAAGGCCTGATTGGATCGTTCTGCGGCCCCATTGGACTGAGGGTGGTAGGCCGAGGAGAAGGAGAGATGAGTCCCCAACTGGGAGCAAAAGGCGCGCCAGAACCTGGACACAAACTGACTCCCCCGATCCGACACAATCTCCTTGGGCAAACCGTGCAACCGGAAGACCTCCCTGGCAAAAATCGTGGCCAACACTTGTGCAGAGGGTAACTTCTTGAGAGGAACACAGTGGCACATTTTGGAAAACCGATCCACAATCATGAGAATGACCGTATGGCCTCGGGATGCAGGGAGGTCCACAATGAAATCCATCCCCAGGTGTGACCATGGGCGCTCCCCGGTGGCTATGGGTTGCAGAAGGCCCAACGGAAGGTGCCGAGGGGACTTACTCTGGGCACAAACGGAGCATGCCGCTACATATGCGGCGATGTCGGAACGTAGGGAAGGCCACCAGAACAGACGTGAAACAGCCCAGGACAGCTGATTCTTTCCAGGATGCCCCGCGGTCTTGGAGTTATGGTAGGTTCGCAACAACCGAGTGCGCAACTCCTCAGGCACAAAACATCTGCCGTTGGGTCTCCCAGAGGGAGCACCAGATTGAGCCGCCAAAATCTGCTCACCCAGGGGAGAGGTCAGGCTGGTGCGAATGGCGGCCAGGATCTGATTCGGAGGTATGACCGAAGTCGGAATCGACTCCTCCCTGGACAGCTCGGAGTACTGCCGTGATAGGGCATCCGCCCTGATGTTCTTGGAACCGGGTAGGTAGGAGACCACGTAATTAAAACGTGACAAGAACAGAGCCCATCTGGCCTGACGTGGTGTCAATCTCTTAGCCTCAGAAAGGTAGGTCAGATTCTTATGGTCCGTCAGGATGAGAACCGGAACCACCGAACCCTCGAGCAAGTGCCTCCATTCTTTAAGGGCCTGCACGATGGCCAATAACTCCCTGTCACCAATCTGATAGTTGCACTCCGCGGAAGACAGTTTCCGGGAGTAAAACCCACAAGGAAGCAGAGGACCCTCTGGTGTTCTACGCTGAGACAGAAGGGCGCCTACTCCCGTCTCAGACGCGTCCACCTCGAGGACAAAGGGCAACCCAGTGTTGGGATGCGACAGAATCGGAGCCGACACAAAAGCGGACTTTAGGGCCTCAAAAGCTCGGATGGCCTCGAGCGGCCAGACCTGGGAATTCCTGCCCTTCCTGGTCAGATCCGTGAGAGGCTTGGCCAGCATGGAAAAGTCCCTGATGAACTTCCGATAATAATTGGCGAAGCCCAAAAAGCGCTGCAGGGAACGAAGACCACTGGGCTGGGGCCACTGTAAGACAGCCGAAACCTTCTCAGGATCCATGGAGAACCCCTAAGCGGAAATGATGTAACCTAAGAAGGTTACCTGGGATCGGTGAAATTCGCATTTCTCAAGCTTACCGAACAGCTTGTTCTCTCGTAACCGTTGCAACACTCGTCTGACATCCAGAATGTGGGCCTCCATGGATTCAGAATATACCAAGATGTCATCCAAATAGACCACCACACACTGCTGCAACAGGTCACGGAAAACATCGTTGATGAATTCCTGAAAGACTGCGGGCGCATTGCACAACCCAAAGGGCATAACCAAGGATTCATAATGACCGGTCCTGGTGTTAAACGCAGTCTTCCACTCGTCGCCCGCCTTGATCCTTACCAGGTTATATGCCGCCCTCAGGTCGAGTTTGGTAAAGACCGTGGCCCCTTTAAGGCGATCGAACAGCTCGGAAATCAAGGGTATCGGGTAAGCGTTCTTGATCGTGATGCGATTGAGACCCCTGTAATCGATGCAAGGCCTCAACTCACCGCCCTTCTTTTTCACAAAGAAAAATCCAGCCCCTGCCGGGGACGAGGATTTGCGAATGTGTCCGCGTGAAAGCGCCTCCCTCACGTACTCCTCCATGGCCTCATTCTCCGCTACCGACAGTGGATAGACTTTGCCACGAGGAGGAACGGCACCAGGTTGTAACTCTATGGCACAATCGTATGGGCGGTGCGGAGGTAGGGCAACCGCGCGCACCTTATCGAATACATCCCGGTACTCCTCGTATTCAGGAGGCAACAGAGAGTCCGAGGAAGTACACAGCAACTTGACAGACCCATGGATGCAACTAGCCCCACACTGCGGTGACCACGAGAGGATCTCGGCCGATCTCCAATCGAAAGTCGGATTATGCTTCTGGAGCCAGGGGTACCCCAAGACCACCGAGTAGTGTGGAGACGAAATAACCTGGAGACAGACCGACTCTCTGTGAACGGCACCAATGGCTATCCCCACTGGAAGGGTCTCATGAGTCACGTGTGACGACAGAAGGGGTCTGCCGTCTATCGCCTCAAGAACCAGTGGGGAACCTCGAGCCTGCAGAGGAATGGAATTGGCGGCAGCGAACACACTATCAATGAACAAACCACCAGCACCCGAGTCCACCAACGCCTGGGTCGTCACCGAGCTCCCGACCCAGGAGAGGACAACAGTGATCAGTGGTTTGTCAACACGGGAAACCGGGGACGAGGAGACTCCACCCAAGATCTGCCCCCGACAGGATCTCAGGTACGAGCGTTTCCCGGACGGTTCGGACATGCCAACCGAAAATGCCCACCGAGACCACAGTACATGCATCGACCCTCGCGTCTCCGGAGTACCCTCTCCCCCTCGGACAGGCGAGCAAACCCCAGCTGCATGGGTTCACCCCCAGACAAGTCATCCCCAGGAGGCGTGGGAGGAGAGGGAGGCACGGGTGGGACAGCAAACGTAGGCGCCAATCTGTTAGAAGACCTCCGCAGGCTCTCCTTAAAGGAAGGTCTCTCCCTGAGTCTGGTGTCAATCAAAATCAGGAAAGAAATAAGAGACTCGAGCTCCACTGGTAGGTCCTTAGCTGCAACCTCATCCTTCAAGGCATCCGAGAGGCCATGAGAGAAAGCAGCGACCAGAGCCTCATTATTCCAGCCCACCTCTGCTGCCAGGGTACGAAACTCAATGGCGTATTCAGCTACGGATTGTGAACCCTGTCTGATGGACATAAGGAGCTTCGCAGCAGAGGCAGCACGAGCCGGCACATCGAATACCTTCCAAAGAGAAGCAACAAAACCGGAAAACTCGGCAACCACCGGATTGTTGTTCTCCCATAAAGGGCTGGCCCAGGCCAAGGCCTTGTCCGAGAGCAGCGAGATCAAGAAGCCCACCTTTGATCTCTCAGTAGGAAAGGCATGCGGCAGCAACTCGAAATAAATGCCCACCTGGTTAAGGAAACCTCGGCACTGAGTTGGCTCTCCCCCAAAGCGCTGTGGAAGAGGGGCAGAACCGGTCATACCCCGAAACACCGCAGGCGCAACAACAGGTGTCGGGGTAGACTCTGGCGCAACAACCGGAGCGGCAGTAGGAGCGACAACCGACCCATCGGCAACGGGAGCGAAATGAGCCGTGCGTTCAAGCAGGGATTGCAACGCCACAGCGAACCGACCCAACAGGTGATCCTGCTGATCAAGTCTGGCAACCAGCATGGGTAGCGAGGATGGCCCTGTACCGTCAGAACTCATGGCTTGGTCCTAATGTCACGGAACCATGAACCAGACGTACAACAAGAGATAAGTGAAAATAAGAAGGCTTTATTGAACATAAAGCTGTAAAGCAAAAGTCCAAACGAATGGTGAAACCGAAGCAGAGTCTTTGAGAGGCCAGAGATCGGGAACCAGAAGGGTAGTCAGACGAAGCCAGGATCAGGAACCAGCAGGGTAGTCAGACGAAGCCAGGATCAGGAACCAGCAGGGTAGTCAGACGAAACCAGGATCAGGAACCAGCAGGGTAGTCAGACGAAACCAGGATCAGGAACCAGAAGCAGCAGCAGTCTTAGAAGCATGTGAACACAGGAGGACCAAGCAAGGAACTGAAGCCACAGACCTCCTATATATATGAGCTAGGCATCCAGCTCCTCCCAGTGGGAAGGAGGAGCTGCAGGGTGGAAGGCTACAAGAAACCCAGAAACCAAGATGGCCGCCAGCACATGTCAAACGAAGGAGAACAGCAAGAAGGTAAGACCATGACACCCAGGCACCCAGACAGAGGAGAGAGGTCCCGTAACAGAGAATCTGGCCTTATGTCAGCACAGAATCTGTCTTCATGTCATAGCAGAGAATCAGGCTTCACGTCACCCACCACTGGAACAGGCCACTGTCACATATTTAGGCCCCGGCACCCAGACAGAGGAGAGAGGTCCCGTAACAGAGAATCTGGCCTTATGTCAGCGCAGAATCAGTCTTCATGTCATAGCAGAGAATCAGGCTTCCCGTCACCCACCCACTGGAACAGGACACTGTCACATATTTAGGCCCCGGCACCCAGACAGAGGAGAGAGGTCCCGTAACAGAGAATCTGGCCTTATGTCAGCACAGAATCTGTCTTCATGTCATAGCAGAGAATCAGGCTTCACGTCACCCACCACTGGAACAGGCCACTGTCACATATTTAGGCCCCGGCACCCAGACAGAGGAGAGAGGTCCCGTAACAGAGAATCTGGCCTTATGTCAGCGCAGAATCAGTCTTCATGTCATAGCAGAGAATCAGGCTTCACGTCACCCACCACTGGAACAGGCCACTGTCACACATTTAGGCCCCGGCACCCAGGCAGAGGAGAGAGGTCCCGTAACAGAGAATCTGGCCTTATGTCAGCACAGAATCTGTCTTCATGTCATAGCAGAGAATCAGGCTTCACGTCAACCACCACTGGAACAGGCCACTGTCACATATTTAGGCCCAGGCACCCAGGCAGAGGAGAGAGGTCCCGTAACAGAGAATCTGGCCTTATGTCAGCACAGAATCTGTCTTCATGTCATAGCAGAGAATCAGGCTTCACGTCACCCACCACTGGAACAGGCCACTGTCACACATTTAGGCCCCGGCACCCAGGCAGAGGAGAGGTTCATTCAACTTTGGGTTGCCCGCAATATAATGGTAAAATGAAAATAAAAATAGGATTGAATGAGGAAGTGCCTTGGAGTAGAATAATATATTGTTAAGGGGAGGTAGTTAATATCTAATCTGCACAAGGGATGGACAGGTCCTGTGGGATCCATGCCTGGTTCATTTTTATGAACGTCAGCTTGTCCACATTGGCTGTAGACAGGCGGCTGCGTTTGTCTGTAATGACGCCCCCTGCCGTGCTGAATACACGTTCAGACAAAACGCTGGCTGCCGGGCAGGCCAGCACCTCCAAGGCATAAAAGGCTATCTCTGGCCACGTGGACAATTTGGAGACCCAGAAGTTGAATGGGGCCGAACCATTAGTCAGTACGTGGAGGGGTGTGCACAGGTACTGTTCCACCATGTTAGTGAAATGTTGCCTCCTGCTAACACGTTCCGTATCAGGTGGTGGTGCAGTTAGCTGTGGCGTGGTGACAAAACTTTTCCACATCTCTGCCATGCTAACCCTGCCCTCAGAGGAGCTGGCCGTGACACAGCTGCGTTGGCGACCTCTTGCTCCTCCACTGCCTTCGCCTTGGGCTTCCACTGGTTCCCCTGTGACATTTGGGAATGCTCTCAGTAGCGCGTCTACCAACGTGCGCTTGTACTCGCGCATCTTCCTATCACGCTCCAGTGTAGGAAGTAAGGTGGGCACATTGTCTTTGTACCGGGGATCCAGCAGGGTGGCAACCCAGTAGTCCGCACACGTTAAAATGTGGGCAACTCTGCTGTCGTTGCGCAGGCACTGCAGCATGTAGTCGCTCATGTGTGCCAGGCTGCCCAGAGGTAAGGACAAGCTGTCCTCTGTGGGAGGCGTATCGTCATCGTCCTGTGTTTCCCCCCAGCCACGCACCAGTGATGGGCCCGAGCTGCTTTGGGTGCCACCCCGCTGTGAACATGCTTCATCCTCATCCTCCTCCACCTCCTCGTCCTCCTCGTCCTCCAGTAGTGGGCCCTGTCTGGCCACATTTGTACCTGGCCTCTGGTGTTGCAAAAAACCTCCCTCTGAGTCACTTCGAAGAGACTGGCCTGAAAGTGCTAAAAATGACCCCTCTTCCTCCTCTTCCTCCTGGGCCACCTCCTCTTCCATCATCGCCCTAAGTGTTTTCTCAAGGAGACATAGAAGTGGTATTGTAACGCTGATAACGGCGTCATCGCCACTGGCCATGTTGGTGGAGTACTCGAAACAGCGCAACAGGGCACACAGGTCTCGCATGGAGGCCCAGTCATTGGTAATGAAGTGGGTCTGATCCGCAGTGCGACTGACCCGTGCGTGCTGCAGCTGAAACTCCACTATGGCCTGCTGCTGCTCGCACAGTCTGTCCAGCATATGCAAGGTGGAGTTCCACCTGGTGGGCACGTCGCATATGAGGCGGTGAGCGGGAAGGCCGAAGTTACGCTGTAGCGCAGACAGGCGAGCAGCGGCAGGGTGTGAACGCCGGAAGCGCGAACAGACGGCCTGCACTTTATGCAGCAGCTCTGACATGTCTGGGTAGTTGCGAATGAACTTCTGCACCACCAAATTCAGCACATGCGCCAGGCAAGGGATGTGTGTCAAACCGGCTAGTCCCAGAGCTGCAACGAGATTTCGCCTATTATCGCACACCACCAGGCCGGGCTTGAGGCTCACCGGCAGCAACCACTCGTCGGTCTGTTGTTCTATACCCCGCCACAACTCCTGTGCGGTGTGGGGCCTGTCCCCCAAACATATGAGTTTCAGAACGGCCTGCTGACGTTTACCCCGGGCTGTGCTGAAGTTGGTGTTGAAGGTGTGTGGCTGACTGGATGAGCAGGTGGAAGAAGAGGAGGAGGAAGCTGAGTAGGAGGAGGAGGAGACAGGAGGCAAAGAATGTTGCCCTGCGATCCTTGGCGGCGGAAGGACGTGCGCCAAACAGCTCTCCGCCTGGGGCCCAGCCGCCACTACATTTACCCAGTGTGCAGTTAGGGAGATATAGCGTCCCTGGCCGTGCTTACTGGTCCACGTATCTGTGGTTAGGTGGACCTTGCCACAGATGGAGTTGCGCAGTGCACACTTGATTTTATCCGACACTTGGTTGTGCAGGGAAGGCACGGCTCTCTTGGAGAAGTAGTGGCGGCTGGGAACAACATACTGTGGGACAGCAAGCGACATGAGCTGTTTGAAGCTGTGTGTGTCCACCAGCCTAAATGACAGCATTTCATAGGCCAGTAGTTTAGAAATGCTGGCATTCAGGGCCAGGGATCGAGGGTGGCTAGGTGGGAATTTACGCTTTCTCTCAAATGTTTGTGAGATGGAGAGCTGAACGCTGCCGTGTGACCTGGTTGAGATGCTTGGTGACGCAGGTGATGGTGTTGGTGGTACATCCCATGTTTGCTGGGCGGCAGGTGCCAACGTTCCTCTAGAGGCGGATGAAGAGGCCGAGGCGGCGGCAGCAGCAGAAGAGGCCGAGGCGGCGGCAGCAGCAGAAGAGGTAGCAGAGGGAGCCTGAGTGAGTTCCTTGTTTTTAAGGTGTTTACTCCACTGCAGTTCATGCTTTGCATGCAGGTGCCTGGTCATGCAGGTTGTGCTAAGGTTCAGAACGTTAATGCCTCGCTTCAGGCTCTGATGGCACAGCGTGCAAACCACTCGGGTCTTGTCGTCAGCACATTGTTTGAAGAAGTGTCATGCCAGGGAACTCCTTGAAACTGCCTTTGGTGTGCTCGGTCCCAGATGGCGGCGGTCAGTAGCAGGCGGAGTCTCTTGGCGGCGGGTGTTCTGATTTTGCCCACTGCTTTCTCTTTTGCTACGCTGTTGGCTCGGTCTCACCACTGCCTCTTCCTCCGAACTGTGAAAGTCAGTGGCATGACCTTCATTCCATGTGGGGTCTAGGACCTCATCGTCCCCTGCATCGTCTTCCACCCAGTCTTGACCCCTGACCTCCTGTTCAGTCTGCACATTGCAGAAAGACGCAGCAGTTGGCACCTGTGTCTCGTCATCATCAGAGACGTGCTGAGGGGAAGAGCTAGGTGGATGCCCTTGGGAAACCCTGGCAGCAGAGTCTTCAAACAGCATAAGAGACTGCTGCATAACTTGAGGCTCAGACAGTTTCCCTGATATGCATGGGGGTGATGTGACAGACCGATAGGCTTGGTTTTCATGCGCCATCTGTGCGCTTTCTGCAGAAGACTGGGTGGGAGATAATGTGAACGTGCTGGATCCACTGTCGGCCACCCAATTGACTAATGCCTGTACCTGCTCAGGCCTTACCATCCTTAGAACGGCACTGGGCCCCACCAAATATCGCTGTAAATTCTGCTGGCTACTGGGACCTGAGGTAGTTGGTTCACTAGGACGTGTGGCTGTGGCAGAACGGCCACGTCCTCTCCCAGCACCAGAGGGTCCACTAACACCACCACGACCATGTCCACGCCCGCGTCCCTTATTAGATGTTTTCCTCATTGTTCCCGTTCACCACAATTTTGAGAATGGCAAATTTGGGAATAGTTTTTCAACCCAGAACAAAAAGTGTGCTTTTACGGTCACTACAAATAACTTGACCAGCTAAAACAGTACAGATTTGGTTGAATAGAAATGTGAGGCCTGTTTTTTTTTGCGCTGTGTGACAGGTATAGGTTTAATCACAGAATTAGACTTGTATCTGCACGGTAGCGTGTGTGTTAAGTTTTTCTGAATGACACTATCAGCACCTTCAATGTAAGATATCCTTTTTGGGATAGATTTCAAGTAGGCCTCATATAGCAGAAACTAGTTATTTTGAGAATGGCAAATTTGTGAATAGTTTTTCAACCCAGAACAAAAAGTGTGCTTTTACGGTCACTACAAATAACTTGACCAGCTAAAACAGTACAGATTTGGTTGAATAGAAATGTGAGGCCTGTTTTTTTTTGCCCTGTGTGACAGGTATACTGTAGGTTTAATCACTGAATTAGTGTCACGGCCAGGCCCATGACCGTGACTTCTTACTGCATGCAGTTGCCGGAGGTTTTGTATGGGTCTTCAACCACGGGTGAGGGCCGCTTGTCTGTGGCCTCACTTGTGGTTGCCGCGGGCAACCAGTGTTGTGTTTAGCAGCTGAGCAGCCTGAGCGTCGCTAGGCAGCTTGCTGCCCTGGCATGCGGTCACACCTAGCAACCTTTATGTTAGGTGTGTGTATGTTATGCACGTTGGATGTATTGTGTGCTATTCCCCTTTATGTGTCTTTCCCTTCTGTGGTACTGGAAGGGTTAACTTCCTTCCCAGTGTGTGTGTGATGTCACTGGGTGTGTCCAACCTTTGGGTGTGGCCACTTAGGCCTATATAGATCCTCTCTCTAGCAGGGCTCAGTAGGTTGCTTCAGTCTTGCTAGCTGAAGCAGCCTCCTGTGTTTTCCATCCGTCTGTGAGAGCCACCACTGTGGTCATAGGTTTAGGTTTAAGTTTATGTTTTCTTGTATGTCATGTTGTATGTGATGTTCTGTTGGGACCTTCCTTGTTACTTTGTGCAGTTTACGGTTCTGGATTCCTGTTGCACAGGGATCCAGTCAGCAAGGCTGTGGCAGGTTGGTGGAACTTCTAGTTCGCCTGCCATACCCGTAAAGCTGTTTGTGTTCCCCTTTTTCCCAACAGCTTGGCCAGTGAGACTCCTGTTCCTCCGCGTCTAGGAGGAGTAGGTCGTCTTACCCTGACTCCTAGCGCAGGGACCGGACGGAGGGTGAGTGAGGGATCCGAGGTTCCTGCGCATGGGTCCTCCTACCTTTAAGGTCGGCCCATGCAGTTAGGAGTTAGGGTCAGGGTAGGGACGCTCTTAGGAGGTGACCTGCTCCCTATCCTGTTCTCCTGGCCGAGTAGGCCAACAGCATCTGGCATCGCACGGCTGAGGATTTCCCCCATCCTCGGCCGTGACAATTAGACTTGTATCTGCACGGTAGCGTGTGTGTTAAGTTTTTCTGAATGACACTCAGCACCTTGAATGTAAGATATCCTTTTTGGGATAGATTTCAAGTAGGCCTCATATAGCAGAAACTAGTTATTTTGAGAATGGCAAATTTGGGAATAGTTTTTCAACACAGAACAAAAAATGTGCTTTTACGGTCACTACAAATAACTTGACCAGCTAAAACAGTACAAATTTGGTTGAATAGAAATGTCAGGTCTCAACTTGCTCAACTTGCCCCTGATGTAGTATATGGCCAAAAAATAACCACACTATTGATGGTTAAATGCACTTGGGTGACACAGGCTCAGCCTGCACCAGATGTAGTATATGGCCAAAAAAAAAACAGACTGTTGATGGTTAAATGCACTTCGGTGACACAGGCTCAGCCTGCAGCTGATGTTGTATATGGCCAAAAAATAACCAGACTGTTGATGGTTAAATGCACTTCGGTGACACAGGCTCAGCCTGCAGCTGATGTAGTATATGGCCAAAAAATAACCAGACTGTTGATGGTTAAATGCACGTCGGTGACACAGGCTCAGCCTGCAGCTGATGAAGTATATGGCCAAAAAATAACCAGACTGTTGATGGTTAAATGCACTTCGGTGACACAGGCTCAGCCTGCAGCTGATGTAGGATATAGCAAAAAATAACCACACTATTGATAGTTAAATACACTTGGTGATAGCTTGTGCTGGCGCACCACAAGCCACAAAATGGCCGCCGATCACCCCAGAAAAAAGTGATCTAAAAACGCTCTGGGCAGCCTCAAAAAAGTGAGCAAGTCGTTATTAGCACTTCAATGATCCACAGCTGCAGATCGATCACAGAATGAAGTCTTTTGGAGGAGTTAATCTGCCTAATCTCGCCCTAACGTCGCAGCAGCAACCTCTCCCTATGCTTGAATCAGCAGCGTGACGTGCAGCGCTACGTGACCCAAGCTTATATAGAGGCTGGGTCACATGCTGCACTGGCCAATCACAGCCATGCCAATAGTAGGCAAGGCTGTGATGGCCTCTTGGGGCAAGTAGTATGACGCTTGTTGATTGGCTGCTTTGCAGCCTTTCAAAAAGCGCCAAGAAAGCGCCGAACACCGAACCCGAACACAGACTTTTACGAAAATGTTCGGGTTCGGGTCCGTGTCACGGACACCCCAAAATTCGGTACGAACCCGAACTATACAGTTCGGGTTCGCTCATCCCTAGTTGCTATCAGTCAGGAATTGGCCCAGAAGTTGATTGAGAGCATGCCCAGTCGAATTGCAGAAGTCCTGAAAAAGAAGGGCCAACACTGCAAATACTGACTCTGCATAAATGTCATGTAATTGTCGATAAAAACCTTTGAAACGTATGAATTGCGTGTAATTACAGTTGCAAGAAAAAGTATGTGAACCCTTTGGAATGATATGGATTTCTGCACAAATTGGTTATAAAATGTGATCTGATCTTCATCTAAGTCATAACAATAGACAATCACAGTCTGCTTAAACTAATAACACACAAAGAATTAAATGTTACCATGTTTTTATTGAACACACCATGTAAACATTCACAGTGCAGGTGGAAAAAGAATGTGAACCCTTGGATTTAATAACTGGTTGAACCTCCTTTGGCAGCAATAACTTCGACCAAACGTTTCCTGTAGTTGCAGATCAGACGTGCACAACAGTCAGGAGTAATTCTTGACCATTCCTCTTTACAGAACTGTTTTAGTTCAGCAATATTCTTGGGACGTCTGGTGTGAATTGCTTTCTTGAGGTCATGCCGCAGCATCTCAATCGGATTGAGGTCAGGACTCTTACTGGGCCACTCCAGAAGGCATATTTTCTTCTGTTTAAGCCATTCTGTTGTTGATTTACTTCTATGCTTTGGGTCGTTGTCCTGTTGCAACACCCATCTTCTGTTGAGCTTCAGCTGGTGGACAGATGGCCTTAAGTTCTCCTGCAAAATGTCTTGATAAACTTGAGAATGCATTTTTCCTTCGATGATAGCAATCCGTCCAGGCCCTGACGCAGCAAAGCAGCCCCAAACCATGATGCCCCCACCACCATACATTACAGTTGGGATAAGGTTTTGATGTTGGTGTGCTGTGCCTCTTTTTCTCCATACATAGTGTTGTGTGTTTCTTCCAAACAACTCAACTTTCGTTTCATCTGTCCACAGAATATTTTGCCAGTACTGCTGTGGAACATCCAGGTGCTCTTGTGCAAACTGTAAACGTGCAGCAATGTTTATTTTGGACAGCAGTGGCTTCCTCTGTGGTATCCTCCCATGAAATCCATTCTTGTTTAGTGTTTTACATATCGTAGATTCGCTAACAGGGATGTTAGCATATGCCAGAGACTTTTGTAAGTCTTTAGCTGACACTCTAGGATTCTTCTTCACCTCATTGAGCAGTCTGCGCTGTGCTCTTGCAGTCATATTTACAGGACGGCCACTCCTAGGGAGAGTAGCAGCAGTGCTGAACTTTCTCCATTTACAGACAATTTGTCTTACCGTGGACTGATGAACAGCAAGGCTTTTGGAGATACTTTTATAACCCTTTCCAGCTTTATGCAAGTCAACAATTCTTAATCGTAGGTCTTCTGAGAGCTCTTTTGTACAAGGCATCATTCACATCAGGCAATGCTTCTTGTGAAAAGCAAACCCAGAACTGGTGTGTGCTTTTTATAGGGCAGGGCAGCTGTAACCAACACCTCCAATCTCATCTCATTGATTGGACTCCAGTTGGCTGATACCTCACTCCAATTAGCTCTTGGAGATGTCATTAGTCTAGGGGTTCACATACTTTTTCCACCTGCACTGTGAATGTTTACATGGTGTGTTTAATAAAAAACATGGTAACATTTAATTCTTTGTGTGTTATTAGTTTAAGCAGACTGTGATTGTCTATTGTTGTGACTTAGATGAAGATCAGATCACATTTTATGACCAATTTGTGCAGAAATCCATATCATTCCAAAGGGTTCACATACTTTTTCTTGCAACTGTATATTTCACTACATCACAGAAACAACTGAAACAAAGATCTAAAAGCAGTTTAGCAGCAAACTTTGTGAAAACTAATATTTGTGTCATTCTCAAAACTTTTGGCCACGACTGTATGAGTGATTTAATGTTTTATTAGATTTTATTAGATTATATTGTATTCATCATATGATATTTGAATAAATTTACTACTGTTTATTATTTGTCCAACTGGTACCAGGTAGTTGAGTGCCCCCTACCATATTTTACATATCGCTTTGTTTTCTCTGAGACCAGGGGTAGGCTGCAAGGGTTGTGCACCGCATCCAGTTGATGCGAGAGGTTGGAGCCACTGTAACATTTTGTATTTCTTCATTAGTCATTAACACAATTACCTGGTGCCGCTGGAGGTAAAAAGTCAAGATGATGATATCAAGGAGATATGCGCTCAGGATAGGTGCCTTAGCACTATAGGGATTGCGCCTCGTGTTATGAAGGACAGCGCGCCCTTTAATAGAGCGCGCCGGCCGTCAGAGGACCCTGCGCATGCGCAATAGCGGAAGGGAGCGTGTCAAGTCTCGCTCTGGAGAGAGCGAAGGCTGGAGCGCTCCAATGTTAGAATGTGTAGTATGAAGTCAATGGAAAAACGATGTCCCCTAGCGCAATTCCTATGGAAAAAAGAAGGGTGGAGGAGAAGAATATAAGTGATAGAAAAAAGAGACAGTATTGATTAAAAAAATAAGAGACAGAATAGATGAAAAATTGCAAGATGTAGCACAACTATCATAGGATATGACAATTGAAAGTTGTAAAGTATACTCCAGGTGGCACCAGGGTTCCAAGTTATTTGATCTGATAAAAGAAAAAGACCAATTATTATATACATATCTCCATATACAATTCTATGGGTGTTTCTTACCCGATCGGAGAGACCATCGGTATATACCATGTGTGATTAGATCAAACCTTGGATCTCAACCTTTTTGGTTTTCGTGGTACCCTGTTGCTGTAGAAAAAAATCATCTTGAAACAAGAAGAAATTGTTCGTAAGGACCAGCTCTAACAAATTCATATAGACGTTTATGGTATTAAGTTCCATATTGGTGGAAATAAGTTGTTTGCGAACTGCAATTAGGCCTTTCTGATGTTGAATAGACGTGTATAGACTTACCACATCCCAGGTGACCAGTAATGTGTCAGGTGATAACTGAGGTAGGTTGTTTATTATGTTCAGGAAAGAGGAGGTATCCAAAGAAAAGATCTTGTCCACTTGATAATGGGGGTCAAGACCTTTTCCAGTAGGATTGCCAATGGGGAAAGAATGGAGTTGGTTGAGGCCACTATGGATCGGCCTGGAGGGTTATGGAGATCCTTATATATTTTGGGCAATGTGTAAAATACAGGTATCGTAGGATTGGCATTACATAGAAAGGCAACTGTGGGATCATCAATTACCTTAAGATGATGATAAGGCTTCAATATTTTCAGTATTTTATCTGTCACTTGCTTAGTTGGATCACCGGCAGGCACAGCACTATGAAGTGCCTTTTGCGCTGTGGCATTAGAAGAATTTTGGTATCTCTGACTTTTAGTCTAACCAGACTGTCTATTACTCTGTAATTCCTCTAGGGCTGTTCTATGCAAACAGTAGGTTTAAAGAGCACACCAAATGCTTGAAATAACTTCTTTATTAACTTCAACTTTTCTTCATAAATAACACTGCCACCTCCGCAGCAGATAGTCCATGTTCATAACACGTGTTCAAAAGATATCCCAAAATGGCAGTATGCATAAGATGGTGGTTCAACTGTTCAATCTTGTCATTCAACATAAAATAGTGGATATATTTCTCTCTTGGGTGTCTGTCACTTTAAGTGTCTGTCACTTTAAGTTATTTAAGCACTTTATGATCTCTCTGAGAGGTATATCTGAGGTCTAACTAATAGTTCACTTAATGAATTTAGTCGCAATTTGCAACATGCAGTTAGCAGTAACTATTTGCAGATTGGTTGAGTATGATCTGGTATGGTTGTATGCAATTTGGATTGCAATATGGAATATGAATTTGGATTGTGAACTTTGTAATTTGCAATTGGTGGCTTTTGTAATTGGTGGAACTATTTTGGCCTCTCTGCTTCCATAAAACACAGCTCTTAGCGGAGTGAATGCCTGTTCAGCTTCTCTTTCAGGCGAATATTAATTTCTAGCAGATCCTGCTAGGGAATTTCCCACATAGGCTGTGTGTGAGGCTGGCTGTGATTGGCCAAGACTCCGACTGATTCAAGCTGATAGAAGAGCAACGTTGACTGAAATAACCACTCGTTACAACCGAGGTATGCAGCAAAGCATTTGTGAAGCCACAACACGCACAACGTTGAGGCGGATGGGCTACAACAGCAGAAGACCCCACCGGGTACCACTCATCTCCACTACAAATAGGAAAAAGAGGCTACAATTTGCACGAGCTCACCAAAATTGGACTGTTGAAGACTGGAAAAATGTTGCCTGGTCTGATGAGTCTCGATTTCTGTTGAGACATTCAAATGGTAGAGTCCGAATTTGGCGTAAACAGAATGAGAACATGTATCCATCCTCTGATGGCTACTTCCAGCAGGATAATGCACCATGTCACAAAGCTCGAATCATATCAAATTGGTTTCTTGAACATGACAATGGGTTCACTGTACTAAAATTGCCCCCACAGTCACCAGATCTCAACCCAATAGAGCATCTTTGGGATGTGGTGGAACGGGAGCTTCGTGCCCTGGATGTGCATCCCTCAAATCTCCATCAACTGCAAGATGCTATCCTATCAATATGGGCCAACATTTCTAAAGAATGCTATCAGCACCTTGTTGAATCAATGCCACGTAGAATTAAGTCAGTTCTGAAGGCAAAAGGGGGTCCAACACCGTATTAGTATGGTGTTCCTAATAATTCTTTAGGTGAGTGTATATTTGCCACTCGCTAGATCTTTCCTGAACTGAGTCACATCCCGTTTCACTAAGGTAATGAATGTCTCAATGGCAGGTTGTTTTTTAGGGGGCATAAAATGACTCCTATTACGCAGGCCTAAGTCACGGATGGAAACAGGTGACCTGGATTGATCGGTATCCTTGTTTAAGGTGTCAGGACAGCTGGAGAAATGAACTTTAAGGCGTGTGAGTAGAGTTGAGCGGACACCTGGATGTTCGGGTTCGACGGGTTCGGACGAACTTCACAAAAAAATTTGATTACGGGACCCGAACTTGACCCCGAACCCCATTCGAAGTCAATGGGGACCCGAACTTTGGAGCACTAAAATGGATCTAAAAAATTTATGGAAAGGGCAGAAAAATGTGGTTAAGAGCATGGCAAGTGCTCTGCAAACAAATGTGGATAGGGAAATGACTTCAAGTAACAAAATATGTAAAAATAAAAAATAATAATTTTGATCTAGGAGGAGGAGGTGCATATGGAGTAGGAGGTTGAGGAGGCGGTAGATGTGGCAGTGTAGATGGAAGAGGTGGTGGAGGAGGAGGAGGTAGCCAACACTTGTTTTTGGTTTTGTTTTATATTTTATTATTATTATTATTTTTTTGTACAAATTTGGGTAGACCCCAAAACATTGGGAAATATAAAAAATAAAACAAAGAGAAAGTGCGCTGGAGTACAACAATTGCTGGGTGAGGCCGGTATACATGTCTATTCTGCACAAGGTACGGACAAGTCCTGTGGGATCCCTTCCTGGTTCATTTTAATGAACGTGAGCTTGTCCACATTGGCTGTGGACAGGCGGCTGCGCTTCTCTTTGATAACCCCCTCCTGCCATGCTAAACAAATGTTCAGACAATACACTGGCTGCAGGGAAGGCCAGCACCTCCAAGGCGTAAAGGGCAAGCTCAGGCCATGTGCCCAATTTGGAGTCCCAGAAGTTGAAGGGGTCAGACCTATCAGTCAGTACGTGTAGGCGTGTGCACACATACTGCTCAACCATGTCGCACGTCCCCATGATGTCCACGATCCAATTGGATGTCTTCTCTATCAACTTTCGATGTTCTTTTATGCGCCTACCATGGTGATCGCGGGTAACGGGGAATCAGGGTTCCAGGCCGGAGAGGGAGCCTGAGAAAGGGATACCACAGCCAAGGGAGGTCAATGGATGAAATGTGATCGCGCGGAAATGTGGGACAAGTTATCAAAGCGGAAGGATCGAATGAAAGGAGGGGGCGCACTGCAATTACCCACTCCCGACTCGGGGAGGTAGTGACAATAAATAACAATACAGGACTCTTAAGATGCCCTGTTATTGGAATGATTCATAAAAAATTACAGGGAATGTCACTGCGGTATTTAGGATTAGGAAATGTTAGACAGGAGAGGTCCTGCTGCCGCTTTGTTGACTCTAGATAACTTCTGCCTGATCACACGTCCTCAAGACGTCCACGATCCAATTGGATATCTTCTCTATCAACTTTCAATGTTCTTTTCTGCGCCTACCATGGTGATCACGGGTAGCGGGGAATCAGGGTTCCACGCCAGAGAGGTAGCGTGAGAAAAGGATACCACATCCAAGGGAGGTCAATGGCTGAAATGTGTTCGAGCGGAAATGTGGGACAAGTTATTAAAGCGGAAGGATCGAATGAAAGGAGGGGGCGCACGTCAATTAAAGACGAATTTTAGAAATTTAAGTCCCTGTCACCTATGCAGAGCAGGGGTTTTTCATCGGCAAAAATGGGTTAATGTTACTCACCAATGGAACAGACTATTTTTAAAAATTTAGGTCCCTGTCAACTATGCAGAGCAGGGGTTTCTTCCCGGCAAAAATTTTAAAATGTCACCCAAGAATGTAACAGATGCTTTTGCACCCTGCTCCCTCTTTTGCTGTGCTGGTGCGACCACTGCCTCTTCCTCCGAACTAGACACTCGCATGACCTTGATTCCATGTGGGGTCTAGTACCTCATCATCCTCCACATCATCTTCCACCCACTCTTTACCCCTGTCCTCCTTTTCGGTCTGCAGACTGCAGAAAGCCGCATCAGTTGGCACCTGTGTTTCGTCATCATCACAGACGTGCTGCGGTGGTCTTCCCATGTCCTCATCCTGAAACATAAGTGGTTGGGCATCAGTGCACTCAATCTCTTTCACTTCTGGTGCAGGGCTATGTGGATGGCCCACGGAAACCCTGACTGCAGAGTCATCAAAAAGCATAAGAGACTGCTGCATGACTTGGGGCTCAGACTGCTTGCCTGATTTGCAAGGGGGTGAGTTGAAAGACAGATGGCCATGGGCTGCAGGTGCCAACTCTGATCTTTCAGCAGGGGACTGGGTGGGAGACAATGCGAAGAAACTGTAGGCACTGTCCGCCCCCTAATCTACTATCGTCTGTACTTGTTCTGGCCTCACCATTCGTACTGTCCTAAATGCAGTGTAGGCCGCAAATGTACTTTCTAGCGCAAAAGATGAGCATTGGTCACCCAACAATGCAACAGACAAATTAGTGAAATGTATTTCTCTGTCCACTATGTAGAGCAGGGGTATATCACAGCCAAAAATTGGTGAATTTCACCCGACAATGTAACAGACAAATTAGTGAAATGTATTTTCCTGTCCACTATGTAGAGCAGGGGAACGTCACAGCCACAAATTTGGGAATTTCACCCAACAATGTAACAGACAAATTAGTGAAATGCATTTCCCTGTCCACTATTTAGAACAGGGGTATATCACAGCCAAAAATTGGTCAATTTCACCCGACAATGTAACGGATGAATTAGTGAAATGTATTTCCCTGTCCACTATGGAGAGCAGGGGTATATCACAGCCAAAAATTTCGGAATTTCACCAGACAATGTATCAGACAAATTAGTGAAATTACTTAAAATAACATAAAATATGTAAAGATAAAAAATAATAATCTTGATCTAGGAGGTGGAGGTCCATATGGAGTAGGAGGTTGAGGAGTCAGTGGACGTAGCGGTGTAGGTGGAAGCCGTCGTTGAGGAGGAGGAGGTAGCCAACACTGCTTTTTGGTTTTAATTTTTTTGTTGTTGTTTAAATTAGTGTACACCCCAAAACATTGGGAAATATAAAAAATACAACAATGAGAAAGTGCGCTGGAGTATAACAATGGCTGGGTAAAGCCGGTATACATGTCTATTCTGCACAAGGTACGGACAAGTCCTGTGGGATCCATGCCTGGTTCATTTTATTGAACGTGAGCTTGTCCACATTGGCTGTGGACAGGCGGCTGCGCTTGTCTGTGATAACGCCCCCTGCCGTGCTAAACACACGTTCAGATAATACACTGGCTGCAGGGCAGGCCAGCACCTCCAAGGCATAAAGGGCAAGCTCAGGCCATGTGCCCAATTTGGAGACCCAGAAGTTGAAGGGGGAAGACCCGTCATTCAGTACGTGTAGGCATGTGCACACATACTGCTCCACCATGTTGGTGAAATGCTGCCTCCTGCTAAGACGTTCCATATCAGCTGGTGGTGCTGGTTGTTGTGGCGTGCTGACAAAGCTTTTCCACATTTTGGCCATGCTAACCCTGCCTTCTGAGGTGCTGGTGGTGCCCCAGCTGCATTGGTGACCTCTTTCTCCTCCTCTGCCTTCGCCTTGTGCTTCCACTGTGCCCCCGCTGTCAGGTAGGAATGCCATCAGCAGCGCGTCTACCAGCGTGCGCTTGTACTCGCGCATCTTATGATCACGCTCCAGTGACATAATTAAGGATTGTACATTGTCCTTGTAACGGGGATCCAGCAGCGTGGCCACCCAGTAATCAGCACAAGTTAGAATGTCTCCAACTTGGCGGTCATTGTGGAGACACTCCAGCATGTAATCGCTCATGTGTGCCAGGCTGCCCAGAGGCAACGACAAGCTGTCCTCTGTGGGAGGTGTATTGTCTGTGTCCTCTGTATCTCACCAGCCACGCACCAGTAATGGCCATGAGCTGGTTTGGGTGCCACCCTGCTGTGAACACGGTTCCTCCTCCTCCACCTCGTCATCCTCCAGAACTGTGCCCTGGCTGGACATTTGTGTACCTGGCGTATGTTGGTGCAGGAACCCACCCTCGGAGCCACTTGTGAATAATTGGCCTGAAACCCTTGTAAATGATCCCTCTTCCTCCTCCTCCTGTGCCACATCCTCTTCCATCATCGGCCAAAGCGTTTTTTCAAGGAGGCATAGAAGTGGTATAGTAACGCTGAGAACGGCGTCATCAGCACTGGCCATGTTGGTGGAGTACTCGAAACAGCGCAACAAGGCACACAGGTCTCGCATGGAGGCCCACTCATTGGTGGTGAAGTGGTGCTGTTCTGCAGAGCGACTCACCCGTGCATGCTGCAACAGAAACTCCACTATCGCCTGCTGCTGCTCGCACAGTCTGGCCAGCATGTGCAAGGTGGAGTTCCACCTTGTGGGCACGTCGCATATGAGGCGGTGAGCGGGAAGGCCGAAGTTACACTGCAGCGCTGACAGGCGAGCAGCAGCAGGGTGAGAACTCCGAAAGCGCGCACAGATGGCCCGCACTTTCTGCAGCAGCTCTGACATATTGGGGTAATTTTTAAGGAATTTCTGCACCACCAAATTCAGCACATGCGCCAGGCAAAGGATGTGCGTCAAACCGGCTAGGCCCAGAGCTGCTACAAGATTTCGCCCATTATCGCACACCACCAGGCCGGGCTTGAGGCTCACTGGCACCAACCACTCATCGGTCTGTTGTTCCATGCCCGTCCACAGCTCCTGCGTGGTGTGGGGTATGTCCCCCAAACAGATAAGTTTTAAAACTGCCTGCTGTCGTTTACCCCTGGCTGTGCTGAAGTTGGTGGTGAAGGTGTTACACTGACCGGATGAGGAGGCGGTAGAGGATGAGGAAGCGGAGTAGGAGGAGGAAGCAACAGGAGGCAAAGAGAAGCGCCCTGCAATCCTCGGTGGAGGAAGGACATGCGTCAAACTGCTATCCGCCTCAGGCCCAGCCGCCACTGCATTTACCCAGTGTGCTGTTAGGGAGATATAACGTCCCTGACCGTGTTTACTGGTCCACGTATCGGTAGTTATGTGGACCTTGCCACAGATGGCGTTGCGAAGTGCACACCTGATTTTGTTCCCCACTTGGTTGTGCAGGGGAGAGATGGCTCACCTGGAAAAGTAGTGGTGGCTGGGCACGACATACTGTGGCACAGCCACCTCCATAAGGCTTTTAAAACTCTCTGTCTCCACCAGACGGAATGACAGCATTTCAAAGGCCAATAATTTAGAAATGTTGCCATTCAGGGCCAGGGATCGCGGGTGGGTAGGGGGTACTTCCTCTTTCGCTCCAGTGTTTGGGAGATAGACAGCTAAACGGTTCCATGGAACATTGTGGACATGCTTGGTGACCGAAGTGGTGGCGTTGCTGGCACATCCTCTGTTTGCGGGGTGGCAGGTGCCACTGTCACTCCAGAGGGGGATGAAGAGGCCGAGACTGCAACTGAAGAGGAAGCAGGAGGAGCCAGAGACCTTTCTTGGTTTTTGAGGTGTCTACTCCACTGCAGCTCGTGCTTTGCACTTAAATGCCTGGTCATGCAGGTTGTGCTCAGGTTTAGAATGTTCATGCCTCGCTCCAGGCTCTGATTGCACAGCGTGCAAACCACTCGTGTCCTGTCGTCAGCAGATTTTCTGAAGAACTGCCACTCCAGGGAACTCCTTAGAGATGGCTTTGGTGTGCTCGGTCCCTTGGTGCGGTGGGCAGTAGCAGGCGTACTGTCTAGGGGACAGCCGCTCCGCTTTTGCACCCTGCTCCCTCTTCTGCTGTGCTGGTGGCTCTTCCGCCTAACTAGAAAGGTCACTCATCGTCCTCTACATCATCTTCCACCCAGTCTTCACCCCTGCCCTCCTTGTTGGTGCCTACTGGCACCAGAGAAAGGTTTTTACTTGTGCGTGTAGCTGGCACAGATCGACCACGTCCTCTCCCTGCAACAGGAGCTCCACCAGCAGCACCAAGATCGGGGCCACGTCCCTTATTTGACACTCTCCTTATTCTTTGCGTTCACCAACCAAACTAACAGATGGTTTATGTCAGGCGACAATGTAACCGCCAATAGTCAACAATTAAGGCTACTTTCACACTGGCGTTTTGGCTTATCGTTTGTGAGATCTGTTCAGGGCTCTCACAAGCGGTCCAAAACTGATCAGTTTTGCCCTAATGCATTCTGAATGGAACAGGAGCCGCTCAGAATGCATCAGTTTGGCTCCGATCAGTCTCCATTCTGCTTTGGAGGCGGACACCAAAATACTGCTTGCAGCGTTTTGGTGTCTGTCTGAAGAAACTGAGCCAAACGGATCCGTTCTGACACAAAATGTAAGTCAATGGGGACGGATCCGTTATCACTGACACAATCTGGCACAATAGAAAACGGATCCGTCCTCCATTGACTTTCAATGAAGTTCATGACGGATCCGTCTTGGCTCTGTTAAAGATAATACAAACTGATCTGTTCTAAACTGATGCAGACGGTTGTATTATCTGAACGGATCCGTCTGTGCAGATCCATGACGGATCTGCACCAAACGCGAGTGTGAAAGTATCCTTAGTTCACTGACAGTAAGGCAGTGCCGGTGTCATAAAGAGGAAAAATTTCTAGAGGTCACACAACAGTGTGACAGGCGAATTTAATACAATTACTTCACGGTCACAAAAAATTTGAATTTGTGAACCAACAATGTAACAGCAGTATTGACTGGTTGTATTGGACTGTCACAAATGCAGCAAAGTCCCCAAGTGTAGGGTCTTGCACAAAATGGGTGTTTTTTTAAACCCAGAATATAACAGCAGCATTTAAAGCTTGTATTGGACTGTCACAAAGGCAGCAAAGGCCGCAAATGTAGTATCTAGCACAAAATGGGTGTTTTTGTAAAACCAGAATATAACAGCAGTATTTAACGCTTGTATTGGACTCTCAGAAATGCAGCTAGGCCCCAAATGTAGGGTCTTGCACAAAATGGGTGTTTTTTTAAACCCAGAATATAACTGCAGTATTTAAAGCTTGTATTGGACTGTCACAAAGGCAGCAAAGGCCGCAAATGTATTATCTTGCACAAAATGGGTGTTTTTTTAAAACCAGAATATAACAGCAGTATTTAACGCTTCTATTGGACTCTCAGAAATGCAGCAAAGGTCCCAAATGTAGGGTCTTGCAATAAATGGGTGTTTTTTTAAAACCCAGAATATAACTGCAGTATTTAAAGCTTGTATTGGACTGTCACAAATGCAGCAAAGTCCCCAAATGTAGGGTCTTGCACAAAATGGGTGTTTTTTTTCAACCCAGAATATAACTGTAGTATTTAAAGCTTGTATTGGACTCTCAGAAATGCAGCAAAGGCCGCTAATGTAGTATCATGCACAAAATGGGTGTTTTTTTTAATACCAGAATATAACAACAGTATCTAACTCTTGTATTGGACTGTCACAAATGCAGAAAAGGCCACAAATGTAGTATCTTACACAAAATGGGTGTTTTTTTAAAACCAGAATATAACAGCAGTATTTAACGCTTGTATTAGACTCTCAGAAATGCAGCAGAGGCCCCAAATGTAGAGTCTTGCATAAAATGGGTGTTTTTTTTAAACCCAGAATATAACTGCAGTATTTAAAGCTTGTATTGGACTGTCACATATGCAGCAAAGGCTGCAAATGTAGTGTCTTGCACAAAACAGGTGTTTTTTTAAAACCAGAATATAACAGCGGTATTTAAAGCTTGTATTGGACTGTCACAAATGCAGCAAAGGCCGCAAATGTAGTGTCTAGCACAAAATGGGTGTTTTTTTAAAACCAGAATATAACAGCGGTATTTAACGCTTGTATTGGACTGTCACAAATGAGTGCAGGGCGCAAATGTACTTTTTAGCAAAATAATTATAATTTGTCCCCACAGAATCTAACAGATGGATTTACCTAGATTGTATTTTACAGAAAAAAATGTGAATTTGTCACCCCCTGGGTCCCTGAACTCACAGACCAATTCCCTATATTATTTTGCCTTCCCCTGGCACATATGCAGTGCAGGTACACTTAAAAAATGGGTATATGTTGCCCACTGAACTAAAAGAACAGGGTTAAATTATTGTCCCTGGCACATATGCAGTGCTGGTGCACTGAACTTGCATAAAATGGCTGTCGACGCCCACCTAACTAACGGATAAAACTTATTTTTCTGTGTCACTGGGCTCAGGGCAGGGTAAAAAAATGTTGCACTGCACCCACAAAACAAAATCGCTGTAGATCACAAAGTTAACAAGTTCTTATAACAGATAGATTCTTTCTTTCCTATTCTCTCCCTCACAGCAGCAGCATCCTATCCCTACACTAGTAAGGGCAGAGTGACGTGCAGCGCTACGTGACGCCAGCTTATATAGAGGCTGGTCACATGCTGCACTGGCCAATCACAGCCATGCCATTAGTAGGCATGGCTGTGATGGCTTCTAAGGGCACAAGAGTTAAACGCTTGTCGATTAGCTGCTCTGCAGCCTTTCAAAAAGTGCCATTAAATCATCGAACACCGAACTCGAACCTGAACTTTTACTGAAATGTTCGGGTTCGCTCAACCCTACGTGTGAGAAATATGGATTAATATTTACTGTCAGCCATGTCCCCACACCCGCTATTTGCTGAAAGATAGCAGACGTAGTGAACTCACCAGGGGGGCCCTGCTTCAAAGCCCCAGCCATATGGCAGGGAAGCCACCTTTGTTTACAATTTCACACCCCATTCAGACAGCAAGGATCCTGCAGGAAAACCTCCCTGCAGGGGTCTAAGCCATTCCCCAGTTCAATCAAATCTAGCAGACAGCATGGAAACGGTGATTTATAAGGAATTATAAATTGTCCGGCCATCACAGGCGCAAACCGGATACATATTTGTGTCCCGGTGACCAAGATTAACATGCCCATGGTCTTAGTTTGGTGGTGGGATGCCAGGGAAGGGAGATATAAATATCTCCCTACAGAAACCCAATAATGGTACCATGTTTGGACTCTAATTGTAGCCAGAACCCAGGCAGATCTGTTGGTCCCAGAACCATCCCCCTGTGATGTCCTGGTCTGGAGCTATTAACCCTAAAGGGTTTTGTGGGTCACTGAGCTGCCACGATCAGCAGGGAGGGGGAGACCACTCCCAGAGGCCAAGAGGGGAGGGGCTGGCTACAGGTTAAAAGGAGGGTTACATCATGCCATGTGTTTAGAGGGACCTGCAACCAGCTGACATTACTGCCCTCAATGTCAATACAGTAAAGAACTAATCAGAACGCAAAGGAACATTCATCTACTGGTAACTGACTTGTGCTCTTTGTAATCCTGTGTGTACCATATTACCTGTATTTGTAACCTCAGACCACTGTATATATTCTGTGTGTATAGTGTTATATCTAGTGTGCCCTTAAGGCGATAAAATATATAATTTAATCTTGTGCTGTCTTGTATCTCGATCACGAATCCCCACGTTCCGTGATTCGGCCTAGTTATAAGCTACCGTTGGTTGGTTTCTCACGCTATATAAT